>NW_015174306.1:175136-240804 GCF_001447785.1 Gekko japonicus | reverse complement strand
CCCCAGACGCTGGCACCAAAGGCACCCCATCGAGGGCCGGGAGAGGGAACCCCACTCCTGTCCCGGTCCGACTCAGGCCCAGGACCTCCGTCTTCACCGGGTTTAGTCTCAATCGACTCAGTTGGAGCCAACCAGCCACAGCTTCAAGTGCCCGACACAGGTCATCGGGACTCGAGTCCGACCGGCCACCCAGCATCAGATAGAGCTGGGTGTCATCTGCATATTGGTGACATCCCAGCCCATAACTCCGGATAATCTGGGCAAGGGGGCGCATATAGATGTTAAATAGCATCGGGGACAGCACAGCCCCCTGTGGCACCCCACACTCAATGGGGTACCTACGGGAGCGCTGATCCCCGAACGCCACCCTTTGTCCCCGACCTTGCAGGAAAGAGGCAAACCATTGAAGGGCAAGCCCCCGAATCCCCACGTCGGCAAGGCGATGGGTCAGCAGCTGGTGGTGAACAGTGTCAAATGCTGCCGACAGATCTAACAACACCAGTGCTGCCACACCGCCCTGATCCAGATGTCTCCGGAGATCGTCAGTCAGGGCGACCAAAGCCGTCTCGGTCCTGTGACCCGGGCGGAAGCCGGACTGGAAGGGATCTAAGACTGAAGCATCATCCAGAAAGCTCTGTAACTGTAACGTCACCGCCCTCTCTATCAGTTTGCCCAAATAGGGCAAATTCGACACCGGCCGATAGTTGTCCACTTCGGCCGGGTGGAGAGATGGTCTTTTTAAGAGAGGGCGGACCATCGCATCCTTGAGCGCCATTGGGAAACGCCCCTCCGAGAGGGACATGTTGACAATAACTCGAACGGCGCCTCGCAGCCCCCCAGGACTCGCTTTAATGAGCCAGGAGGGGCACGGATCAAGGTCACACGTGGTTGGGCGCACAGAAACGAGCAATCTGTCCACTTCGTCCAGACTGAGTAGATTGAAACATTCTAAACCCGGCCCCGAAGACGTGCAAGGGGCCTCAAGTTCACTCACTGTCTCAATTGTGGCTGGGAGGTCGCGGCAGAGCCCCAAGACTTTATCTGCGAAAAAGCTCGCAAAAGCCTCACAGCCAAGTTCCAATTCCTTAACTTTTTGCTCGCCCTGAGGCAAGGTTGTCAAATTCCGAATTACTCTAAATAATTGGGCTGGGCGCGAGCTCGCAGACGCAATCTCAGCCGCATATAAATCTTTCTTAGCGGCCTTGACTGCCATCTCATAGGATCTCATAAACGTCCTATAAGATGTTCTCATTGCCTCGTCGCGAGCGCGGCGCCACCGTCTCTCTAATCGTCTAAGTTCTCGCTTCAGCTCCCGCAACCCCTGGGTATACCAGGGGGCATGCCTAACGCGAGTGCAGAGAGGACGCCTGGGAGTGATCTCATCGATGGCCGCGGAGAGTCGGACATTCCAGTCCTCCACCAGCTCATCCAACGAGCCGCCAGGGGGCCTTGGATCCCGCAGTGCTCTCTGGAACCGCTCCGGTTCCATTAAGCTCCGCAGGCGAGCAAAAATGTGCTCACCGCCCAAACAGGGTTTCTTACCTCTTGTTTCTAAGAAACACTTATAAATAATGAAAACTGGAACATGTTTTGGAAGTGAACTGCCCATTGTGAGGTATTATAAAGCTCCACAAAAGATCATAAACTTTTGCATGTCTAGAAACCCAGCCTTGTTAGTAGAATGTGCTACTTGTGCTGCAGGCAGAACTGTTCAAAGTCTATGGTTTGCCCAGACTCATTATTCATTTTGCTGTTAATGCTATATGTTAACAATATAAGTTTGGATTGCAAGATTTAAGAGGATATGTTTTATTGAGTACTTGTCTAACATGCCTAAACCTATTAAACTAATTGTGTTTGAATGAAAATTCATTTAAATAAGATTTTTTTCTGACTCTTAATGATTATTTTAAAACTGTGTATTAGTTGGAACCAAGATGGTACTATTCAACAGCTATTTAAATGAGGAAGATGACTTGGATGGTATAAAAGCTTACCACTGGATATGAATAAGAACTGAGCTGCAGAGTTATATTGTGTTTCACTCTGGAGGTTCACCTTCCGGTTTTTATTTTCTTTTTCTTTTCTCCAGTCTCCCATTTGATGTTAGCACTGTATGGCGGTTAGCCAGATTCTCTCAGCTGATTGTTGTTCCAGGCCAAAGTAAAGCAGAAAGATGCTAAAGGAGGCAAGGACAGGAGGCAGTTACTGGCAGTAGTGTGGTGTTTGGCACTCTGCCAAACTAAGATCCGGGAGACCCAGTTTCACATCCCCACTCTGTTAAGGAAGCTTGCTGGGTAACCTTAGGCCACTCTAATTTTCTCAGCCTAACCTACCTCACAGGGTTGTTGTAGAGATAAAATGGAGAACAGAGGAATGATGTAAACTGTTTTGGGTCCTCACTGAGTATAAATGAAGTAAGTTAATAAATAAATAACCAGACATGCATTATACTTCCTGGAGACAGTTTAAAATTGTTTAAAGATAAAAATAATAGCCAATACTAGTTAGCAGGGTGTTTTTTTTCCTAGCCTAAATATTGTTTCCCCTGCATTTTTCCCGTGATAAAGCTGTAGGGTACCCAACCCTGGGTTGACAAGTTCCTAGAGATTTGAGAGTGGAGCCTACAGAGGGTGGGGGTTTGGGAAGGGGTGTCAGCAACAATGTTATGCCATGGAGTCCACCCCCGGATGCTGTCATTCTCTACAGGGAAACTGGACATCAATTGTAATACCGGGAGATTTCCTGTCCCCATGTGGAGGCTGGTGACCCTATAAAGCTGTTCTTTGTTACCTCCATCCTAGGATTAAGCAATTGATTGGTGCACTGTGATTCAAACAGTTCTGAACATTTGATAGCATCCTGACTCACAAGTTATGCCTGTGGCTGATGTTTCAAAGACCATTTTGGTATGGGCTAATCCAGACCTGAAAATATATAGCTTGTTAGATCGCCGCTAAAGCAAAGTGATTCAGCTTTATTGAAGTAACGAACAAGCACTTAAACGCATTCATAACCAGAACAGATTAACATTGGGAGCTGGGCTCCTTTTAAACATTCCCGGGCTAACATAGCCACACCTATTTACAATAATCAACCAATGAGGTTGTTTGGATAAAGACCAATGGGAGTCCTTCCCGCTCAGGGACTAGGTGTTGTTCTGATTGGTCGCTGGCACAGGGCGACCAATAGCAAGTCAGCTCTGAGGAGCCTTCGTCGGCTCGAAGCTTAATATGGGGAGTGAATGCGGCGATTCAAGTAAGCATTCCAATACATTACATAGCTAACATAGGCAAGGAATTTGTGAGAAATAACATTTTAGAATTCAAAATCATACAGATGGTATAAGCTGCTTTGGGGTCCCTGTTGGGAAGAAAGTCAGAATGAATGAATGAATGAATGAATGAATGAATGAATGAATGAATGAATGAATGAATGAAAAATTAGCAGGTTGCCTTTTCAAATGTGAAGCTCTTTTGGAATCCTTCGCTCCCTAACCCCCCCCAAAGCTTCATGTCCCCCCCTCCAAATATCTTCACATTCTAGATACCATCCTCCGGTATCTATAATTCTATTTTGGTCATGGACTACCCTGAACATTCAAACACGCTCCAAAATCAGTTCGCTCTCTGATCTGTCATTCAGAGGGTCTCCCTATCTACTGGCTGCGTTGCCTGAGTCCTGCCTCCAACATTCTAAACAGTTTGCTGTTCCTCCCCAACCCCCACAGCCAGTCAGAACACAGAGGTCATTTGCATATGTGGCCTGATTTGCCTTTGCCTCAGAACACAGAGGTCGTTTGCATATGTGGCCTCACTGGCCTTTCCCTCTAACATTCTAAACAGTTTGCTGTTGATGTTCTGAGGTAAAATAAATTTCCCCTTAGTGTCTGTTGGGGGAAACCATGGTTGCAAATCTCCAGGTGAGGGCTGAAGATCACTCAGAATTACAACTGCTTTCCAGATGGCAGAGATCAGTTCCCCTGGAGAAAATGGTGGACTCTGTGTCCTTATATCCTGCTGAGATGGCCCCAGTATGACAGCCAATGTGACGTAGCAGTCGGGGCTTCAGCTATTAAAACTGATGTCCAGATGACCCAGATCAGTTGTCTTGGAGACAATGGCTGCTTTGGGCAGTGGATTCTAAGGCATTATACCCTGCTGAGGTCCTTCCCCACCCAAAATCCTGCCCTCCCCAGGCTCTACCCCTCAAATCTACAGGTATTTCCCAACCCAGAGTTGGCAACTGTGTAATTGGCTATGGAACCACTTTCCATACCCTTGGAACCCAGAAAACGTGGCACAGGAGGAGGTGCTTTTCTACCTTAGCTGTGACTGCATAGCCCCAAATTAACATAAGCCAACCTCCAGGAAGCACCTGGAGATCTCCAGCTATTGAAACTGATGTCCAGATGATCAAGATCAGTTCTCCTGGAGACAATGGCTGCTTTGGGCAGTGGATTCTATAGCATTATCCCCTGCTGAGGTCCCTCCCCACCCCAAACCCTGCCCTCCCCAGGCTGTACCCCTCAAATCTACAGGTATGTTCCAACCCAGAGTTGGCAACCATATAATCAGCTATGGTACCACTTTCCAGACCCTTGGAGCCCAGAAAACATGGCACTGGAGGAGATGCTTTTCTACCTTAGCTGCCACTGCATAACACCCACCTCCCCCTCAAAAAATTAGTCAGTGGTGGAGAGAACCATATCTGTTACCATGAGGCTGTCCTCCCATTATACTCACTTGGGGCAGCAAAATGACTTGAGACAGCCCTGCCTTATAGCTAAGCAGAAGGAAAGAAACATGGCTTGCCTCCCTCCATTTTCCACTTCCCTCTACCACCCCACCAACCACAGTCGGGACACTCATCTGGAGCTTCCCTCTAGATCTCCTTGTACTTCTTCCCACAACAGGCATTACTCCTAGTGTCCGTATATTGCTAAGCTGTCCACTACCAGTTTGTTTACTCAAGGAATATGAGCTCTCTGTTTTTTCTAATAATCTTTTGGTTGCACATCCAAGGGTGATGTTAATCCTGTTACATGTATCGGGTCAGTATTTCTTAATTGGAATTTAATTAATAGCTTGGTTGCCGCAATATTATTTGTTCTTGTCAGCATATGGTTTATGTCTGTAAATCATAAAAAGAGCCTTGAAAGAAGAAAAGATGAGTCAAGCTTGGAAGCATAATCTCATCCTTAGTCATGAGAATATCTGAAATGGTAACATCAGCCCCGTCATCTTTTTTTTTTTTAAATTATGGGCTAAATATTGTTGTTTTGCTGATCTGGTTTGCTGTTATAAAATTGATACTGGTATACACATCCTGGATGATCATGATGTAAAAGTGATTTCTTTACCAATCATGAAAGCATTAACTGGAAGTTAGTTCCACTGAAACTAGTGGAATGTATTTCCATGTAAACCTTTGGGGATTTCAAAAAGCAAAGCTTGGTAATGCCCCCAGTAGTTGACATGGTTTGACAGAACACAGGACACATTTACCACTTACCCATTCTTGCAGAGGCGCGCCTGTATGTTACTTGAGGTGCATTACTCTTCAGTATCCTGAGTCATTTTGATAGTGGCTTTTGAGAAACAATTGAGACAGTCATGACTCCCTCCTCTCATTTTTGTTTATGACTTGAGGGTAAAATTAGATGAGATGGAGATCTCCATGCATCATCCCAATTGATTATTATCTCTTCAAAGGTTAAAAAAGACAGGTGTTCATATTCAAAGGATAATCATGGCACCGGGTGGGGGGGATATGGTCCACTTAGTAAACCAGGAGAGGGTAGAAGGGTGAAATCCTTATCCTATTTCTTTATGGATGAATTTTTTCTTGTGGCATTACTGATTTAATTATTCTTAGTTTTCGTGTTGAAGTAAAAACTCTCCTTCCATTTTTTAAAAGCAAGAAACATTTTGGTATTGAACTTATTAATGAGCATTATTTGAATTCTCTTATTTGCATCTACATTTATTTTGTACTGAATATTTTCTAGAAAACCTTTGGAAGACATGAATGAAGTTACTGATTTTTTCCCCTATGCATCCAGATGGAAAGGCCCAGATCTGAAGTCATGAAGCATATTTACTTTTGGAAGCATATTTACTTTTCTGAGCCTATTAACACATTAATTCTAACCAGTTGCTTGGAAATAAGTCATCAGAACATCTGCTTCCAAATCAATGTCAATGTAAAAAAAGAGTTATTGAATTTAAAGCTGTTTTCAAGGTTGATAAGCACAACAGGTAAAATGAAAAAGAACACATATATGAATTTACTGTATACTGCCATTATTTACTTATTTTTATTTTATTTATTTTATTTATATCCTGGCCTCCCTGCCAAGGTGGGCTCAAGGCAGCTTACACTATCTATCTATCTGTCTGTCTGTCTGTCTGTCTGTCTGTCTGTCAATCTATCTATCTATCTATCTATCTATCTATCTATCTATCTATCTATCTATCAATCTATCATTTATCTATCATCTATCTATCTATCTCTCATCTATCTAATCAGTGAGATCTATTACAACACAGATTTACGTAAAACCACAACATATAAAATTATAGGTGCTAGAAACATCGGTATTAATAAACTATGGCGGCATTCTCTGTACATCCAGATGGTCAACTATCACCATAATCTGGATTCTTGCCAGGCTATTAGTTACTAAATTGGTACTGATGTTGGGGCCAGGGCTGCAGTATTAAAAGGCGGCACCCTAATCGAAAGCCTGGTGGAAGAGCTCCGTTTTACAGGTCCTGTACAACTGTAAGAGGTCCCGTAGGGCCCTGATGTCATGCAAGAGCTCATTCCACCAGTAAGGGGCTGCCACAGAAAAGGCCCTGGCCCTCATCATGGCTAGCCTGGCTTCGTTAGGGCCTGGGGGGGTCAGATGGTTTTGGGACCCCGATCTTAGTGCTCTCTGGGGAACATGTGGGGAAAGGCAGTCTTTTAGGTAATTAGGGCTTTAAAGGTAAGAACCAGCACCTTGAACCGAATCCGGTGTGCTATAGGCAGCCAGTGCAGTGCTTTTAGGGCAGGCTGGATGTGTTCCCGCACAGGAAGACACAACAACAGCCTCACCACTGCATTCTGCACCAGCTGCAGTTTCCAGATTTGGAACAGAGGCAGCCCCATGTAAAGAGCATTACAGTAATCCAATCTCGAGGTGGATGGTGCTTAGATCTATCTATCTATTACTGCTTATACAGATATAGCCTTTTTTTTTTAATAAGTATTTTTATTAGTTTTCAACACTTGCCAAGATATACTTCCATACAAACAATAACATATATTTAAACACGTTAATAACCACCACCACCCCTCACCACCACCCCACCAGTTCCGCCACTTTCTCTATGTTTCACATAACTTTATAACGCAACTTAATTCTGAGCACTCCATATTTTCCCTTCTATACCATTTGTAAACTACAAACTTACAGTTACACACATCCAATATTAATAAGAACTTCCTAATTTCCCTCTTTCTCCTTTCACTAAACCTTCTTCATGTTGATTCCTTTGGAGAAAGTCATTCAGTTATACTTCTTTTGGATCTCACTTATCATTAAACTCATTAGTTCTTAACATTCTGTGAATAGATTATTTTTATCCTTCCATCCTTTCATTTTCAGAATGCCTCCTTATTTCTTTACATCCTTTTTTTTTGAGAACACAAATCTAATAAACCCAAAAATATATCATAAAAAATAATATATCAAAAATTACTTCATTTGATGCTTCTGATCCACCTATGAATCTCTTTATCTTATACATAGACTAGTTCCTCAGTTCATTTTTCTAGATATCATACTTAAATCAACTTAAATCAACAACACCCATAAATCACTACATATTAACACTAAACATTTCATTCCCCCAAATTCTTCTATATCATCTTGAAAAACAATACAAAGGGCCACAAGAAATTTCCATAAACATTTTATAAGGGCACAAGTATAATTGCCAATACCCAGAAATATATCATAAACAATAATATATCAAAATCACTATCAATCACACTCAAATTACTTCATTTAGTGCATCTGATCATCCTATATGTCTCTTTATCTTATACGTCACAGTTTATCTTCTAAATATTATACTTAAAAAGACAGAACCCATAAATCAATAAGTATTAAAGCTAAATATTTCATTCCCTCAATTTATAGCATTATTAAAGGCAATCCAAGGCAACCCAAAATATTTCTAAAAGCATTTTGTCACGGTCATTTCAGTTCATTCACCTAAGTACCCAACGTCTTACAAACAGAACAAGTATAATCAAACATATATATAGTCCATATATACAGATATAGCCTTGAGCAGAAAATAAAATAATGCCTTACTTGATATTCTTCTTCTGCTGTTTAATTATTGCCCCTAAATTTTTTGCCACAGAGTAACAAAATCATTTGTGTCTGATAATAACCATGCACTATCATGTGCCTCGTTAGACCTTTCCATCATTTGGAGTAAAGGCGTAATTAAACTGGCCCTCAATTAATTAAATATAGGATACTCCATAATCATATGCTCAGTAGTTTCAACTTTATCAGATAAACATCTACATATTCTGCTTGTTAATATCCAATTTCTTATCACGCAATTTAATTAGCCTAATTATTTCTTTGGTCTCCATTATTTTCACCATATTGTTTGTTATACCTAGAGATTTCTTTTTCCTTTCCAGTATTTGATCCCATTGGCTATTATATGCATCTGCTTGTAAAAGTCCAAGGAGGATAGAGCCTCCCTCAGATTTTAAGGTCTTAACTTTCAAAAGAAATGCTTTAATCCATGCCTTATCCTCCATCAATGATTCACCCAATTCAGCTCTCAGTGCTGTACATGAAACACATCTGGGGGTAGCCAACAGGGGTGTGCATTCAGCTTTGTCCAATTGAAAAAATATCCAAAAAATACCTTATTGGTATTCTCTAATCTGATTTGGCTGGCCGATAAGGTGCTCCTGAATAAAAGTCAATCTTATTTGGCTTTTATTTGGCCTGAGTCAGGAAGGGAAGGTGCTCTGCCTCCCTTTCCTTTCCCCAAGTACCCAGCAGCCATGGGGAGCCTGGGGAAGCTGACCCTTGGAGCGAAGGCAGCTTAAACTGCCTTCCCTGGGCAACTGCAGAGTGCCAAGCCAATCTGGGGAGGCAAGCAGGCTGGGGAGGGGGGCATTTAAACATGCCTCCCCTCGGTCTTCCCTTCCTCAGCTGCCCAGCTGCTTCCACTAGTCAATTTTACTCCCCAACTGATCAGCGGGGAGTGAAACTGACCAGGAGTGCTGGGGAAGGAAAGGTTCCAGTGTTATTATACTCTACGGGGACTTTCCCCATAAGGTGTAATGGTGCCGAATATATTCGGCAGTACCAATTTTTCCTGAACCCCAGTATCTTACCAATTTTTCACTGAGCTGTCTGGGATTTGGGGTTCCAGTTCCAGTCAACTTGCAGCAGGACATAATGAGAAAAGCTCTGGTCATTTTATAAGGTTTTATCAAGAAATTTTGAGTTTTATTTATTTTATTTATTTATTTTTTGCAAAACCAGGTAGATATCATAATTTACCTTTTATCTTGGCTTAGGGTTAGGGTTTGCTGAAGTCAGCAAAGAAAGAGAGAGTGAGAGATGGCAAGAGACAGCAAGAGATGGCTTCTGTGGCTCTTGGAGTAAGACGCCCAGCCAATTTGTTAGGAAAGATATAGCCTTTCCTCCTTTATCTTTCACTGTTTACTATTGACTCCCACCCACATCTGAGTTTGGGAGTCAATTATCATGCATTACTCTCACACAGCTGTTCAAGTTGAGATATATATTTATTACTCAGAGCTCCTTCCAACTCTTTGGAGGATACAAATATTCTTTGTGATTCTTGGTTTGTTTTGAACTGCTTAAATAAGCAACAGGATGTTTTGTTATAATTCCTAGTTTAATGTTTTGGTACCTCCGTAATTTCGGTCTATATCTTTTGTTGTGGATCCTGACCACTCCTATGAAGAGTCTTTTAAAGAGACCGAGGGGTGCAGAAGAAGACAAAGATGAAAATACATTTTAGTCTGTTGTAAACAGACTAAAATATCTGAGTCCTTTCCCTTGTGGGATAAGACTTTTTATAATGTTACAGTAACAAACCAATTTGTATTATTAGATAAAGCAAGAAAGGAAGGAGAAGAGGATGAGGATGAAGCAGCTGCCGTTGGGATCAAGAGTGAGAGTGGAAGTAGTAACCACAAACTGAATGAAACAGATGAACCAATCAGTGATTTAACAACTAAGATGACTGAATTGATAGCCCAAGCTGTCTGAAATGGGAAACCAACTTGAGAGACTGAACAAGGCAATCTTAGGAAATAGGTGTCAGGTAGCCCAGAGAACAGCAAGGAGGGATAAGGAGGCTTTCCTGAATGAACAATGCAAAGTAATAGAGGAAAACAATAGAATGGGAAGGACTAGAGATCTCTTCAAGAAAATTGGAGAAATCAAGGGAACATTCCATGCAAAGCTGGCCATGATAAAGGACAAAAACGGTAGGGACCTAACAGAAGCAGAAGAGATTAGGAAAAGATGGCAAGAATACACAGAAGAACTATACAAGAAGGACCTCAATGTCCTTGACAACCATGACGGTATAATCACTGACCTCGAGCCAGACATCCTGGAATGTGAAGTTAAATGGGCCTTAGAAAGCATTACTAACAACAAAGCTAGTGGAGGTGATGATATCCCAACTGAGCTATTCAAAGTCTTAAAAGATGATGCTGTTAAAGTGCTGCAATCTATTTGCCAACAAATCTGGAAAACACAACAGTGGCCACAGGACCGGAAAAGGTCAGTATACACTCCAATCCCAAAGAAAGGCAATGCCAAGGAATGTTCAAACTATCGCACAATTGCACTCATATCACACGCTAGCAAGGTCATGCTCAAGATCCTACAAGCTAGGCTTCAACAGTACGTGGATAGAGAACTGCCAGAAGTACAAGCTGGGTTTCGAAGAGGTAGAGGAACGAGAGATCATATTGCCAACATTCGCTGGATTATGGAGAAAGCAAGAGAGTACCAGAAAAACATCTACTTCTGCTTCATTGACTATGCTAAAGCCTTTGACTGTGTGGATCACAACAAACTATGGCAGGTCCTTAAAGAGATGGGAGTACCAGACCACCTCACATGTCTCTTGAGAAACCTGTATAAGGGCCAAGAAGCGACAGTTAGAACCGGATACGGAACAACTGATTGGTTCAGCATAGGAAAAGGAGTACGACAAGGATGTATACTGTCACCTTGCTTATTTAATATATATGCAGAGTACATCATGCGAAATGCTGGCCTGGATGAATCACAAGCGGGAATTAAGATTGCTGGGGAAAAGATCAACAACCTCAGATATGCAGACGATACCACTCTAATGGCAGAAAGTGAAGAGGACCTAAAGAGCCTCTTGCTCAGAGTAAAAGAGGAGAGCGCAAAAGTGGGCTTGAAGCTCAACATCAAAAAAACTAAGATCATGGCATCCGGCCCCATCACTCCTTGGCAAATAGAAGGGGAAGTCGTGGAAGTAGTGACAGACTTCACGTTCCTGGGATCCCAGATCACCGCAGACTGTGACTGCAGCCATGAAATTAAAAGACCGAAGAATAGATTCTTTTGAACTATGGTGCTGGAGAAGACTCTTGAGAGTCCCTTGGACTGCAAGGAGATCAAATCAATCAATCCTAAAAGAAATCAACCCTGACTGTTCCCTGGAAGGCCAGATCCTGAAGTTGAAGCTGAAATACTTTGGCCACCAAATGAGAAGGGAGCACTCACTGGAGAAGACCCTGATGCTGGGAAAGATTGAAGGTCCAAGAAGAAGGGGACGGCAAAGGATGAGATGGTTAGACAGTGAAATGTGCAGTAAACATCCATAGGCATGTTTAATGTAGATTAATGTAAGCAAAGCTTAAAAATGTGGTAAGTACACACAGCCTGAGGATAGAAGGGGGGAAGTGTGCTTAAGCTCTTTGTGCAGAAATTGTGTAAATCAAATGCTCACTAGAAAGGAATTCCTCAATAAAATGTAAGTATATTGTTCAGACTGGCTCCATAAAAACTGGCCACTGTTTTCTTCCATTCTACAGCTTTCAAGCAGAGTTGACATCTTACTTTCTGGAGCCCTTTACTGATTTCATTCAGTACATCCTAAACAGAATTACAGTAAAAATGGTAGCATGCCATGCTGGATACTAACACTAAGGTAACATAATCAAAACCACACACTCAGAGGCCCCAACTACAGGTTAGTTTCCCCCATATTTATTTTAAATGACTTTTTTTTTGCTGACCCAGCTGAGCTCTGAGAAGGAGCAGGAAACAGAGCTGCTACTGCGGTGAGTGGTTTGGGTTTTTTTACTAGCCTTCAACTGAGGGGATTTAGCTGAAGGTATTGTGTGGGAGGACTGTGTTTGGGAGTGTGTGGAAGGGATTTGAGTTCTTGTAGAGTCCTGACTGCTTGAGATAGGGTGAGAAAGGGTCATTGTTTGAATGTAAATTTAGTTAATTTGAATAGCTGCTGCCCCGCCCTTTCCTGGGGGAGGCCTCTATTTGAGGCAGCACCTTGCCAGAGGCACAAGCTAAAGGGCTCTGCCTGTGGCTCTTAGCCTAGGGACTCTTAGATTAGGGGCTCTGTAAGAAGCCCAGGAAGAGCCATAAAGCCAAGGCCCTAGTCTCCTTGTGTTCCCACTAAGGTAAGTAGACTTCGACAAGGAGAACCACATAAATACAAAAGGGTTTTAAAAGGGGAATTCTATTTAATTATTTTAAAAGCAATTATGAAGCCAAAATGCCAGCAAGTGGTTGGGGGCTAACCAGTGTTTTGCATGGAGTGTCACATGTATGACTATCTGCTCACTGTACAAAAGTCATGGGTGTGTGCTCGATGTGAGGAGCTCCTGGTTCTCAGGGAATTAGTTTGGTCCCTTGAGGCCAAGGTGGCAGACCTGGAGAAGCAGAGACAGTCAGTTAGGCGCACAGAGAAGACTCTCGAGGACTTGTTAGATATGTCCCACTCTGGATCTGGCAGCCCCGCATGAGAGTCAAGGGGAAACAGGGCACCATGCTGAGGATAATGGGAATGTGCCCTCAGAAGGGACCGCTTCTTCAGCTGGTGAATGGGTATACTTTCGTACCAAGGATCCATCCCTGGGCAGGGTGGGAGGGGGGCTCTTGGTAGTTGGTGATTCAATCCTTAGGCAGGTAGACAGCTGGGTGGCAAACCCATGTACTGACCGTATGGTGACTTGCCTGCCTGGTGCGAATGTAGCAGACATTACATGTGTTTTAGATAGGCTGAAATTGAAATTGAAATTGAGCACACTTCAGAGGACGGCGGAAGACCGGAAGGCCTGGCGGGAGCTCGTCCGTGGGGTCGCGAAGAGTCAGACTCGACTGTGCGACTGAACAACAAGAAGATAGGCTGGTAGATAGTGCTGAGAAAGAGCCAGTGGTCGTGGTGCATGTCGGCACCAACAATTTGGGGAAATGCAGTCGTGAGGTTCTGGAGGAGAAATTTAGGCCGCTGGGCAGGAAACTCAAGGCCAGGACCTCCAAGGTAGCCTTCTCAGAAGTGCTACCAGTTCCATGCACAGGGCCGGAGAGACAGGCACAGATCAGGAGTCTCAATGCGTGAATGAGACAATGGTGTAGGGAGGAAGGGTTCAAGTTTGTTCGGCACTGGGATGCTTTTTGGAACAAGAGGGAGCTGTACAAGCGAGACGGTCTCCAGATGTGAACTTTTGGATCTCCTTACAAAAAATGTAATCTTTCATTAAAATCTGCTTCCATTCCTGAGGACTGGAAGGTAGCTAGTATCACTCCCATCTTTAAAAAGGGTTCCAGGGGAGATCCGGGAAATTACAGGCCAGTCAATCTGACATCAAGACCAGGTAAATTGGTGGAAACTGTTATTAAGGAAAGAATTAGTAAGCACACTGATGAACAAAAACTATTGAGGCAGACTCAGCATGGGTTCTGTAAGGGAAGATCTTTTTTTACTAACCTGTTAGTGTTCTTTGAGGGGGTGAACAAACATGTGGACAAGAGGGACCCAATAGATGTTGTTTACCTTGACTTCAAGAAAGCTTTTGATAAAGTTCCTCATCAAAGGCTCCTAAGTAAGCTCAATAGTTACGGGATAAAAGGACAAGTCCTTTTGTGGACCAAAAACTAGATAATTAATAGGAAACAGAGAGTGAGTATAAATGGGAAATTTTCTCAGTGGAGGGTGGTAAGCAGTGGGGTACCGCAGGGATCAGTACTTGGTCCGATGCTGTTTAACTTGTTCATTAATGATTCGGAGTTGGGAGTAAGCAGTGAAGTGGCTAAATTTGCAGATGATACAAAGTTGTTCAGGGTGGTAAGAACCAGGGAGGTTTGTGAGACACTCCAAAGGGATCTGTTGAGGATGGGCGAGTGGACGTCAACATGGTAAATGGGGTTCATTGTGGCCAAGTGCAAGGTAATGCACATTGGAGCCAAAAATCCTAACTATAAATACACATTGATGGGGTGACTGGCAGAGACTGATCAAGAGAGAGATCTTGGGGTTGTAGTAGATAACTCACTGAAAATGTCGAGACAGTGTGTGACTGCAATAAGGTGTCACTGCCATCAGGAGGTCCACCAGTGGGGCCAGGACATTAGAAGCCCTCCCACTGTTGCCCCCCCCCAAGCAACAAGAAGACAGAGCATCACTTGCCCCAGAGCCCCTATCTATACCTTGTGGCTAATAGCCACTGATGGACCTCTGCTCCATATGCCTATCTAATTCCCTTTTGAAGCCGTCCATGCTTATAGCCGCTACCACCTCCTGTGGCAGTGAATTCCATGTGTGAATCACTCTTTGAGTGAAGAAGTACTTCCTTTTATCCATTCTAACCCGACCGCTCAGCAATTTCATGGAGTGCCCACGAGTTCTTGTACTGTGAGAAAGGGAGAAAAGTACCTCTTTCTCTACCTGTTCTTTTCCATGCATAATGTTGTAAACCTCAATCATGTCACCCCTCAGTCGTCCTTTCTCCAAGCTAAAGAGCCCTAAGCACCTGAGTCTTGGGTACATGCGTGCTTCTAGGATGGCAGGTAGCAAGCCGCAGACTGGCTGGGGAACTGCCAGGGGAAACAGCACAAGAAGCCAGTAGAGCCCGGGCTGTTTCCTTTCTTGGCCCAGCAAAGGTGTCATTTATTGTAGCAAATATTGTTGTGATCAGAAGACCTCCTCCCCCTTTGCTGCCGATCTGCCTCCTTGTTGCTTGGGCAGCGGCATCATATCTGCACCCAACTCCCCACCCCACCCCCAGAACAAATCATATCTGATATCCACGAAGGGCTTCTCTGCTCTCTAAATAGTGGCTGGGAGTCCCCCCCCCCCATTATTTTGTACAGCAAGGTGGTAGCCAAGCTCATGAAACTTTTCCACCAGCACAAAGGAAAAGGCTCATTTCAGCAGTCTGCAAGAACAGGGTATGATTTTCTCCCCCAAGGAGAGGGGATCAATGACTTTGGGTCCCAACAATACTGACTCGCCCCTCAAGCAGGAAAATCTTGGGTAAGCAGCTGCTCCTCTCCATCCCCTCTGTGCCTGGAGGGGACAGAGAACTTAAATCAGGGGGAAGATTGCAGTGGGGGCACTGATCATTTAATTTAATTTAAAAGGCTGTGCCCCCTCACAAACCCTCCCCCCCCCCCAAAAAAAATCCTGGCTACAGGGCTGCTGCCAGATCAGCCTTTTACCATCTTCAGTTGGCCAGGCCCTTCACTACCTGAAGGAGTCTCAAAGTGGCTTACAATCTTCTTTCCCTTCCCCTCCCCACGAAAGGCACCCTGTGAGGCCTGAGAGAGCTCTTTCGAGAACTGCTCGTGAGAGAACAGCTCTGAAAGAACTTGTAACTGACCCAAGGTCACACCAGGAGCTGCATGTGAAGGAGTGGGAATCAAACCCGGTTCTCACAGATTAGAGTCCGCACTCCTAACCACTGCACCAAACTCGTTCTCCAATGATATAAATCCAAACAAACAAATAACTAAATTGTTAGATTGGTTTAGAATATTGGCAAAGAACCAAGAGCGAATGATGCATTTAAGTGTCCTTGAGATGGCCCATCCTGGGTGATTCAGATGTTAGGCTGCCTTTATCAACAGCTGGATTGAATTAGTGATACTTAAGGTTTGCCCAGCAGTCCATAGCTGGAAATGGTTCACACTGCCTTGATGAAGTATCCCTTGGAGCAATGGATATGATTGTATTAGCCATACCTTGGAGCTTAGCACTGAAAGGTGTTTTGTTTCTGAGAACAAATATGCACCTTGAGCTGGGGGAGATTGTATAATTCCACTGCACCCTTCCTCATTCCTGGGCTTTCAATGTCATGGCTATACCCAGTTTGGTGTAGTGGTTAAGTGTACGGACTCTAATCTGGGAGAACCGGGTTTGATTCCCCACTCTCCACTTGCACCTGGTTGGATGACCTTGGGCAAGCCGTAGTTCTGATAAGAGCTATTCTTGAAAAAGAGCCGTTTCTGTTAAGAGCTCTCTTGGCCCCACCTACCTCACAGGGTGTCTGTTGTAGGGAGGGGAAGGGAAAGGAGTTTGTAAGCTGCTCTGAGACACCTTTGGGTAGTGAAGGGCGGGGTATAAATCCAATCTCCTCCTCCTCCTCCTTCTTCTTGAGACTTCCCAAGTTCCAGATCCCCTGGCACTAAAAGGGGGTGCCTATTAAATCAACTATGTCCAAAATGAGAGGGTGATCCCATTGACCAAGACGGACTTGGCTGGAGGAGGGGACGGGGTCCTTACGACTTGAAATATGAGTTAGGCAATGATTGTCTGTAATGCAGCAATAGAATCCTAGAGAAAATGTGTCTATTAACAGCACACATCAGAATTTATTATGTTCTGTGAATTGCCCCACTTTTGGCAATGCCCCAAAAGTGGGGCAATTTTCTATCAATTTCAGCCAAACTCATTTGGAAACTAATGTTAGGAATTGATCACCTTCTCTATGTTAAAGTGTCAATCCCTTAAGCTACAAAACATTTACAAATATTTTAAGACCTGACAGGTTTGAATCTGTACTTACCTGTCTTGGAAGATAATGTAATCTTGTAGATATAATTTCCTAAATCTGTTTGAGCTTGTGGACCCAGATGTTTCTATTTTTTTCTGCTTGCTTTTCTTGCTGCTTCAGCACTAGAATGGGACTGCCCAAAATAAAAACTATGATTTACCCGGTAGTTATCAATTTAGTGGGAAGTCTTAGGCAGATTAGCTTTGACTGAAGTCCTTTATAATTTACTTCTGAATATACTTCTGGGAATAGACCTAGAGGACCTTGTTTGCAGGCTGCCAGCCTTTCAGCTTGGCTGACAAAGTGGTGAAGGAAACCAAATAAGCGTGAGTCATAATTTAATTTTCTTTCTCTATTTGGTTTGATAAGGATGCATATAAAAAACAACCTATGAAACATATCAAATGCCCTCCAAAAACAGGTATCTGATTTTGAGGCCCCGTTTGAGGTTCAGGAGCAGGCCGAATAGCTCCCCTGTCCTTGATTGGCCCTGCATGTGCTGAATATAGAGGTAAGAGCTGCTTGACACATATGAAGAATATATCCTGTATCAGGGGTCATTAAGTAGAAAAAGAGGTGCAGGAGCTCATTAACATAACTCATTAGCATAACTTATTTGCATATGCCACACCCCCTGACGTCACTGGAAGTGTGTCAGAAGGCAACACCCACCACTCAGGTTCCACTGGACTTTTTTGGATGGTTAGCTATTGGGGGGGGGGGAAACATGCAGATCTGTCCTCGCAGAGGAGGGAGAGCTTGTACCTGAATAAAACTTGGTCTTGAAGGTGCCACTGGACTGTTTTAGACCAGGGGGCCGGGGGGAGCTCTGCAACTTACCTGGCTGCTTCTTGCTCTGACTGAGGGCTGCTGGGAGCAGGGGGTGGGGCTTGTTGCATGTGCCCACCTCCTGGGCTCTTTACTGCCAGAGTGTCGCTCCTGTGCGCTTCTGCAGGAAATCGCCCCTGTCCTGTGTACAATTTACAGTGAACATGCATACTTTCTGCATGGAGACATGCATCTGTTCATAAGAATATCAGAATATGTTCACTTTAAAAATAAAACCAGGGACAATTATCTGCTCAGCTGTATATGCATTGAATATAATGAAAAAATTGCTCAACATGCAAGATAAAGTGTACATTTTACAGTAATTCAACAACATATGCTCACAATAGCTTGTGTGCACACCATACTGAATACATTGAGCGTACTCTGCAGGTGCATTAATTATAATCTGTAATGGGCTACCCTGAATTTATGCTGTGGATTCTTAGCACTTGCACAAGTTTGAATTAATGGTTATACAGAGTCAGCGCATGATGGATGGTGGACGGTGTTTGTGTATACTTGCTGAAAAAGAAAAGCCATTTTTATACAAGAATATTACCACATCTCTGTAAATGTTTCCCAGCTGTTTCACACATATTTCATTTTCATACAATCCCTTTTTGCCTTTGCGAGAAAGTTTGTCTCAGTTCAAGCCTTTTACAAAAGTCATAAACTAAGAATTTAATTTAAGAAAAACTGCAGTTTATTAGAACTTCAAAAGGCTGAATTGTTAGGTCGTAAGAAATACCCAGTTCTCATCCCTGAAGTGTTTTGAAATCTGTGTCTTAGTAGTGAAAATGGTGGATAAAGATGAGAATGCCTCTAAATATATGCTGAGTTCCACCAACACACCACTGAGCAACCACAGCCTATCCCCACACCTCTTAAGGCTGGTGTGACCAGCTCAGTGGGAATTGTTTCCAGGTAGACATAAATACAAGCATTTTTCTTTCTAGAACAAATGTCACTAGGATTATTTATAGAAATGAAATAATGCCTTACTTTACAGTTTCAACAAGATTTTCCTGAGACTACATTAAAGTAGTTAAAACATTCATATTTAGTTGAAGCTGTGTATTCATAATGCTATTTCCTGATAAATTTTTCATTCACAAAAGAAGAGATTATCACCCTGACCTGGATAGCCCAGACAAGCCTGATCTTCTCAGATCTCAGAAGCTAAGCAGGGTCGACTCTGGCAAGTACTTGGATGGGAGACCTCCTTGGAATACCAGCAGTTGGGAGGTGGGGGGCAGACTTTATTCAGCCACCTCTCTGAACATCGTCCAGGCCCCCAGTAGGGGTCAGTCACCAGAGGTCGCCATGACTTCCAGGTGCACACACACACATGCACATATGAAAAATACAAAAACAAAATAAAAAAGATAAAAGAAGAGACTATCCAGTAATCTATTAAGACTGTACTTATGGCTATGCAAATTAAGTTATCTTGTGTAGAACAGATATTTGTGTGTGGCTAGGCAGCCCCGTGAGGCCCAGATAGAGGTAGGATGGGCCCAATGGCCTGGCTGGAAGTAAACATGGCAGGGCCAGAAGTGACAAACTATTGCCAAAAGTGGGGCAGGGCCTATCCCTGCTGCCTGCAGCATGCAAAAGAGGCAGTGGGCATTTCGAAGAGGGTCAGGAGGCAGAGTTGCATTGGGGCAAGAAGACTTTATGAGAGATAGGAAGGCCAGGGCAGGAAGCTGACCCCAGGGATGAATCAGGAGACCCGGAAAGCCTCAAAACTGAGGGAGGGGCTGGAAGCTGGCTCAGGAAGGAGCTGGTGAAGGAAAACTTGGTCCCCAGTAAGTGAAGGGACTTAAAGTGAGATACAGCACCCTTTAAGGGAAAAGGGGCAACATTATTTTTAAAAAGCCCACTTGGGCAGAGGAGAAACTTTAGGGAACCTGCTCCAGTCACAGGGGCAGGGTCTTGGTCTGAGACTACAAAATGATGTGACATTATTACATTGCAATAGATGGTGAGAAATGCCCCCTCCCCCAGTACTCTATTAATCCAGTGTGAGATTAAAATTTCCCCTAGAGTATGCCACAGAGTTTGGGGGGGGGATCACTTTGTAAATTGCATTAAGCACAACACTAGCTGTAAGGGGGGGGGGGGGTATTCATTTCATTAGTTATTTCTCTTTGGCAGTAGAGGAATAGAAAACGTACCAGATCTGATCACGGATATCTTGGTGGTTGAATTCAAATTACTCATTTATCATGTGAAAAGTGCTGAGAATTTTGCTCATTTCTCAAACGTTTACTATATAGAGAACTATGGCTCATTTTGTAATACTCCATGACAGCTATTGGTCCACCTGACATTAACTTGCCTATGCTAATATTGAGTGAAGCTGTTAGTTTTGTGTATCTCTACACACATTGCTGAATCACTTTGTCACTACTTCCCATTTATTGTTCACAGAAGTATATAGTTAAATTATCCATATGCACTGTCCATGCACATCCTTTGTTTAAGGACCCTATGCATTATTGCTAATGGTACCTTTGTTCTGTGTCCCTACAAAATGACAAAAAGTTATACTTGCTACATTCAAACCTAACATTGAATAACATATGGACAAATATAACTCCATTGAATAAAGTGGAATTGGCTGTCCTTGACTAGAGCCAGGGCTGTGTGTGTATATGTATATCTATCTATCTTTCCATCTGTCCATCTATCCATCTATCCATCCATCTATCCATCTATCCATCCATCCATCCATCCATCTATCCATCCATCCATCCATCCATCCATCCATCCATCCATCTATCCATCCATCCATCCATCCATCCATCCATCCATCTATCCATCCATCTCTTTGCTATGTTTTAAAACTTCTTGCAAATTATTATGTAAGCTGTGATGGACTGCACTTTTAAAAGCTTAGAAGTGCTGTACAAACAGCTACAGGACTGTGAATGGTTAATTCTTCACAGAATCAGAGAGCCTTGAATGACAGGCTGCTCCAAGCAATCTGATTGGTTAGTATCAGCTGAGCAGAGAAAGACTTCTGAACTGGATGCTGAGAAGGATTAAATCTGATTTCATCCCTAGCTGAGAAGACGTGAGTCCTGACAGTTTTGGAATCCATCCCTGACTGAGAGCAGTTTAACACAGACAGGAGAACTGGGGAAAGTTGGCAAGGACCAGTTGGTAGTTAGACAGAGACTCCCATTTGGGCCAAGAAAAGGGGATAGATCTTCTAGAGAGAGAAAGAATTTCTCTACCCAGACTAAACAGAGTGATAGCTCTGAAGAGTGATCCCTGGTTTGGTGTGGTTAGAAACTGCCAGGGGTCATTTCGTAGAAAAAGAGCTAGGGGATCTCATTAGCATAACTCATTAGCATATGCCACACCCCCTGACATCACCGGAAATGTGTCATAAGGCCACACACCCCGCCCCCAATGGTCCCGGCTGCCGGTGCCGGCCTTGCAGCTCCACTGCCGAGCCCCATGAGGGGCCCGTACCTCACCTGGGGGAACTGTGTTCCCCCGCATCCCCCCCCCAAATGACCTCTGGAAACTGCCTTTGGAAACCTTAAGAGTCAGTTTAAAAGTCCAAGACAAGTACTGGTGTTTTAAGAGAAGGGGTTTGAGTACTGAAAAGAGTGTACCAGCCTTCAGGAAAAACAAACAGTCAGAGAATACTGAAAGAAAATGTACAGAAGTTTTTTAGGAAAACACTGGAACAAAAGCCTCTCAACATAAAGATTTAAGTAATTCTGAATAGCTTAAACTCTCATTAGACCGAAACATAAGAACTAAAGTCTGTGCATGTACTGGTTTTACCTCAGAAATTTTACCCCTGATTTCATCTGACCTCAATATTGAATAAAATATTTTGTTATTTTGGAATATAAAAATGTCCTGAGTGCCATTAAGGTTAAAGAGGGCTCCCAATCCTTCCCTCAGGTTCCTGGGCTGAGCAAACAGCCAAAATATTGTGCTATGACAGGGTGGACAGCCAGAGTTCTTCAGCAAAAAAGAAAACACATTACTAGGGCAGCTCAGTCAGTAAAGGGGAAAAAATGGAGGGAAAATCTTGCCTCTGTGGGAGGGAAGTGGACAGGGCAGTCGTATAGGTATATTCTTGTCCCTGTGAGGTAGGTTAGGCTGAGCATGTATGATGGTCCAAGGTCACCCAAGAACCTTCCACAGCAGAGTGAGCATCTGACCCTGGGTCTCCTAGATACTAGTCTGAAATGCTAAACTCTACATCACACTGACTGTCATTTGCAAACTGAGTTGCAGATGGGGGGAAGTAATCTGTTTTGGGCATCTGCATTTAGGTGACATAAAAACGAAATGTCAGGTTTGGAGTGGGGATGAAGGAGGGTGGGAAGGCAAAATCAATTCATTCAGCAATGCTTACATTACAAATTCGAGTGGATTTTGGTTTTTAAAAACTTGCAAATTCATTGCATTGCCTCCCAAGATGCTTCTGGGAAAACAGTGCCCTCAGATGTTTCTGGATGAAGGAAAATACTATCTTGTAGAAATTAAAAGAAACAAAATGCACAGAACATCTTTTTTGGGGGGGCTACTTTGTAAAACGTGAATAGTCTGGCATTCTAACAGATCATCCTCTTGCATCCTTAGGAAATGTGCTCACTCCGGAAACTTGGACTTAATTGCCTTTGGGGGAAGGGAAATAAACCTAAGCAGACATATCCTTCCAGTGTAGAACTTCTGACTTTCTTGTGTACGTTTATTGAAGGTTTGGGGGAGGGGAAATTATTCTTAGGTAGCTGCCTTAAAAGATTGAGCTTTCATTCTTTTTCTCGAAGGAAATTACTCATGTAAATCTCATACATCATCTCTGAGTCACAAGTGTGTGTCACATCTGCCTCAGTTAAAAATGCCTGAAGATTTCCCATTTAATGTGAATTAGCTTTATAAGGCAATCTTTAAAATAGTTTGATTACAGTTTGAGGCAAGCAAGCTGGAAGTTGCTCTGCCTCTTTTCTGAAGGACAGATCCAAAAAGTTACAGGGCTACAAGGAAGTAATGTACAAGATGGATACTCTGATAAGAGCAGGATATGATCTGACACTCCAGGGGAGAAAAGAAAAAGAGGCTTTGCATGTCTGTATCTGTTTCTGGGTGTCCCTTTCCTTCCACCCTTTCCTCGCCCCAAAATATAAAAGTAGTTGATTTTCAGTGCGCTCCTAACCTGGATCACATCCTTCAAAGCCCACTAAGCCCTTACCTCGATGGCCCATACTAGTCCAATCTCATCAGATTTTGGAAGCTAAGGGTTGGCCCTGGTTATTATTTCAAAGGGAGACTGCCAGAATCATGAGACAGGCAATGGCAAACCACCTCTGAACAACTCTTGTCTCAAAAACCCCATGCAACTTGATGGCACTTTCTACCACCACCAAGCCCATTGAAGTCAATACTTAGGGCAGCTCTACTAGGCACTATCCTTACCTCAAGAATTTACAGAGATCGTTGATCTCTTCAGAGGAATACAGAGAATGAATGATAGAGCATTGTAGACATGGGCTCCCACACAGTGCATGTTTCCTCCTTGCCTTGTGACCCAGTTCTAACATGATACTGTAAAATCGTATAATCATACCTTTGAAGAACATAACACCAGTGGTATAAATGGCATATCTGACACCTGGAGAAGATCATTTTTAACACCCCCTCCTCTATACAACAAAATTATTTTCAGTAGTAATCATGAAATAAATGCACAGTATCTGCAATGGCTCTAGTATGCAAAATCAACACATGTAACTTCTTAGCACAGATTGCAGCACTATTTAAATATGAGACACTGTGGTAGCACAGTCCCATATATGAGATATTATACCTTGCTGACATCATTTTAAAACTGGTATCTGAAGAAGTGAGCAGTGACTCACAAAAGCTCATACCCTACCACAAATTTTGTTAGTCTTTAAGGTTCTACTGGACTCTTACTGTTTTCTACTGCTACAGACAGACTAACTCGGTTATCCATCATGGTCTCCATACAGAATGGTTGGCATGGAGGTAAAGAAATATGCCTGTCTGAGCCTATGTTATAAAACAGCACAGTGTATTATAAATGTAAAGTACTGCTCTAGGGTTGTTGTCAGATGCTGTTACCCAAATTGTCTCTTATTTAATTAGGAAATTAGCTTAATTGGAGGTAGCAAGAGGGCATAACTGGGAATCTCCACCAATGTTCAAGAGGAAAAGTGTATTTATAATAAAAGAATGAAAGAGCAAAACATACACACAAAACGCACTGAAATCACAAAACAAGCTCAGAGGCAATTGGGCAGGAGTGGGGGAAAGAGAGGAAGTTTCAAAAAGGTGATAATTACCAATCTAGAAGATCTGTGGAGAAGGCTTCTGAAATTTCACTCTTGAATAAAATCTGTGGTGTTTAGTGCTGAGAATACACACACACTACCATGGCCCAGGATGCTACATTTATACTCAAAAATGCTCCCTGGTGATCTGCTGATGTGTTTACACTAAAACACAGACTTGATGACAGATCTGTGCCACTTCCCACAGAGGTAAGGTTTTACCTCCATTTTTCTATCCCCTCTCTGACTGAGCAGCCCTGGTAACATGTTTTCTTTTCCATGAAGAAACTTTGGCTGTCCCACCATGTCAGTAAGAGTACTGATATTTGCTCAGTTATTTGCTCACCCCAGGAACCTGAAGGATGGGATAGGATCATCTTTAAACCCTTGAAAACAGCACTTGAGATGCTTTTAAAATTCAAAAATCACAGAAGGTTTTATTTAACATCAAGGGGAAAGGTCAGGTGAAACCAGGAGTTGAAATCACTGAGGAAAAACTAGTACAAGTACAGTCTTTTGTTCTTATAAATCAGGCTATTGAGAGGTTTTTAAATTGTTCACAGTTACTTAGAGTTTTTTATTGAGAGGTTTTTGTTCCACTGTTTTCCAAAACATTCTAATGTGTTGTAATAAAATTCAGCAATTTCCTTTTCTATTCTGTTCCTGAAGTTCCTTTGCAATAAAGCAGCTACTTTGAGGTCACCCACTGAATGTCCTGGAAGGTTGAAGTGTTCTCCTACAGGTTTCTCAGTCTTGTGATTCCTGATGTCAGATTTGTGTCCATTTATCCTCTGGCGTACGGTTTGTCCTGTTTGCCCTATGTAGAGGACCGAAGAGCATTGTTAGCATTTAATTGCATATATATTTTTATTTATTTATTTATTTCTTTTAATTTATATCCCTCCCTCCCTGCAAGCAGGCTCACATAAAAATCATGACAATAGCAGTATCAAATTCAGACAATATATATAAAATTCAGAAATTTAAAATTTAGTACCAGAAAACCAGAGTGAAAGTTGCTGTGGTAGTGACACTTGGATGGAGCCTTCTGAGTAGAACAGCTCCATTTTACAGGCCCTGTGGAATTGTGATAGATCCTGCAGGGCCCTGAGCTCAGCTGGGAGTTTGTTCCACCAGGCTGGAGCCAGGGCAGAAAATACACTAGTCCTAGTTGAGGCCAGCTGGACATCCTTCGGGCCAGGGACAACTAGATGATGTTGATCAAGTGAGCACAAAGCTCTGCGGTCCCTGAGATATGCAGGTCCCTGGCCCTATACATCTTTAAGAGTCAGCACTAGAACCTTGACCTGGATCCAGTACACCAGCTGAATGCATGCCTGCACAGGCGTCACTATCAGCACACATGCCACCGCATTCTGCACTAGCTGTGGTTTCCAGGTCAAGTTCACGGGCAGCCCCGTGTAGAGTGAGTTACAATAATCCAGCCTGAGAGTGACCATTGCATGCATAGAGTGACCATTGCATGAGTCACTGTAGCCAAGTCATGGGAAGTGAGATAGGGAATCAGTTGCTTGAACAGCCAAAGATTATAGAAAGCTGATTTAGCAATGGTGGCAACCTGGGCCACCATAGAAAGGAAGGAATCCAAGATAACCCCTAGACTCTTCACCCTTGGCAATGGCACCAAAGGCATACCGTCAAAGGTACTGATGACAACCCAGGCCATACCCCCGAGCCAACTGGGCAAGGGGGAGCATATAGATGTTAACAACATTGGAGAGAGGATTGCCCCCTGCGGCCCACCACATTCAAGTGGGTGCTGCTGGGACAATTCCCCAAGCGCCACCCTCTGTCCCCAACCATAAATGGAGGAGGAGAGCCACTGCAAGGCAGCTCCCTGTATCCCAAAGTTGGCGATGTGGTGGGTCAAAAGTTCATAATCAACCGTGTCGAACTCATCTGTTAGATGAAGAAGCAATAGCAGCGCTGACCCACCTTGATCCAGATGCCTCTGGAGGTCATCCGTGAGTGTGGTCTCCATCCCGTGGCCAGGGCAAAAGTCTGAAGATTAACTAGGATGACCAAACTCAAAATGAGGCCTAGAGTTCTCCTGGAATTACAACTGATCCTAGACTACAGACATCAGTCTCCTGTTGGAGGGTGGACTCTATTTCTCATAAGCTCCCCCTCCCCAAAGTGAGGGATATACTGACTGGGGCTAATTGAGATCTGTCCAGGACTTAAACAGTAAAGGTTATATGCAACGGGTCCTGTGGGAGGTGCTGTGAAAAATGTTTAGAAAATATTTTTAATGAATTGTGAATTATTTCTTAATGAAATCTTTCGTAATGGATGGACATTAATTGGAGTGATGATAGCAGATGCTTTATGTTCACTTGTTTGCTTTTAGAAAGAGAGATGGAGAGTGAAATACACAAAATAAACCCCATTAGGCATTTGCATCGGAAACGTTACAACAAGGGAAATCTGTAGCAATTTCCTCTCATTTTCAGGAAAGCAGTCCCGTAATGAAAAATCACTTCGCTGTCTGATTAATTCCAGTTTTATCATTCTCTTTTAAAACGGAACACTCAAAGGCAATCAATTTTGATATAGACCTTCTGAGCCCTTCCAGGAAAAGAAACTGAATGCAAAGTCTTCAGGGCGCAGGCAGAAAATTACCCATCTTAAACCCAGCAATCCAATTTTTACCTTGAACCTCACAATCCCATGGAAAGATAAGAAATGAAGTGACAGGATCATGTCTTTCCAATTGCTCTTTTGATGTGAAGGGCTGCCCTGTTTCAAACAGGAGGGGTGGGGTGGAACAAACAGGACTTTGTGGCAGAAAAAACAGTTAGAAAAAATACATTCTTTCTTGTTCAGCACAGTTAAGATTGGCCATGCGTTGAATCTGTCCAGAAGGTGCTGTTTTACACAGCGTCAGGCGGAACACTTTCATTCTTCCCTTCGTGCATCCCAATGCACATCAGAGGCCGCGGAGGCACCCGGCGGTGTGGCTGCTTGGCCTGTCTGGCTTGGTCCATGACATGGGGAAGAGGATAATTCCGCCTCTCTCCTCAAATGCAAAGCTTCCCCTCAAACAGAGTCTCGGTCTACAAGAAAGGGGCAAGGTGACAGGAGGGGTGTGGGATCAAACCATCTCGGTCATTTGTAAGCGTAGAAAGGGCACCAAGGGTGCAGGGGAGGGGCCCAGTGGGAACCCGACACACCCAGAGACCCTGAGCCAGTGGCAGCGAGGTGTGGGGTGGTGGCTGCAAGTGGAAGCAGCCAAGCAGGCTCCCCACCAGCAAGTCTTCATGGTAAAAAATGGGCACGCAGACTACCCGCTGGGCCGGATGCACCAGGTTCGCAGCCTTCAGGTCTGTGGCCAGCTGCCAGATCTTCACCTGCATCTCGGTAAATTGATTGGGCTTCTGGGCACCCCCTCACTGCATGCACCCAGGGTGGTATATAACTGATTACACCCTCTGAGTGTAAGATCCTCAATTCCAAAGCTGTACAAAATATATACAGCTGTCTATATTTTTTTTTTCCCTCCAGATTGGTAAACTCATTTAGGGTTGCCCACTGGTGGAAGATGAGGGCTCTAGTTGCCAGCTCCAGGTTGGGCAACTCCTGGAGATTTGGGAGTGGCGTGTGGGGAGGACAGGAACCTCGGTGGTATACAATGCCATAGAGTCCACCCTCCAAAGCATCCATTTTCTCCAGGGGAACTAACCTTTGTAGTCTGGAGATCCACAGAGCCCACCTGGAGGATGGGATCTGTAGGCTCACTATAGCCAAATGAATTACCCAGAAAATAGAGTGTGGCACTGCCTGTTTTCTGTGCTACTGTTTCTTTTCAACACCATTTTTCTTTTTCTTTCCCCCCAGTATGCTTAGCCACATTTATTTAAACTGAATGTCATTTACTCTGATCTGATCCACATGGTTTTGTTTATGGATATGTATGATATAATCACATCAGACATCGCATAGGTTCAGCTCACAAATTCCCAACTGCTAACCAAAATATTTATCATTTATTACCTTATGGATCTTAAATTCTTCTATTGAAGTTTGTTCATTCAACAGTTTCTGTTACTTCAAATCATGAGGTTATCCCTGTCATACTTCATAATTTCCTGATCATTCTTTGGAACAACTGCATTCCTATATTAATATCATCTGCAATTTTTGTCAACTCATATTCAGAAACAGATATATCAATTAAAATCTAACATTCATTTATAAGAGGTTGAACTGAATGCCTTTCTCCCTTTAAACAGCAGGAAGGTACTTGAGAAAGAAGTAGTTTGAGGTGCACGATGAGATTCACTTCAATGCTGGATGTGAACATGAGCAATGAGACAGATATCTCTGTGGTCAGATTAGAGTGTTCCAATGTGTCATTGGGGAGACATGCATACTTGTCTGCAAAACGTCTTCCTCCTACCACCTTCCAGTCCTATGCTAAATAGCTGCTGACTTTGGTTCTAAAATGTGCTTTAAGATGTGTCCCAGTCTTGGAAGTGACACATACAAAATGCTGTAAATGGATTTGCTCACAAAGTATTAAAGTACTTCTACAAACTTGGAAGGAGAGCTGAATCTAGATAGAGTGTCATAAGAAATGAAGTTCATTGGGGGAATACCAAACAGATTGTCATGGAGAGTTAACAGACTCAGGCAATCACAATATTATCAAGTGTAATCCTAAGGGCCACTTGTGCTGCAGCAGCTGGGCACTGGTCTAATCATGGAGCCTCTAGTTTGCACCCTAAAGGACTCCAGCAGAAACCAGAAGGCAGGCAAAAGACCAAGAAGCAGGATCACAGGGGCTGCAACCATGCCAGCATTCCCAGCAACCATGCCATCACATCACACACAGGTCACAAGCAATGCTCCCTCTAAGCTGTGGAGTCTCGTGAGCAAAAATTCTGCTTTGCAAGCTACTGGCATTAAAGTTGTGAGCGAGTGATTTGGCTTCTGCATAATTTAGTTTGCCCTGGAGCCCCTTCCTGAGCTAAGACAAAAATGTGTGAGCCAGAGGCTGAAAAACTGTGAGCTAGCTCACACTAACTCAGCTTAGAGGGAACACTGGTCACAAGGTCTGTGGTGGCAGGTTTGTGATGGACAGGATAGACAGAACCAATCACAGGTCAGCAGGAGCAGGAACTTAGCCCTGCACACATCACAGGCGAGGGGTGGGAAGGGATGTGGCCACTGATCGCAAGGTTGTGTCTGTGGTACAACCCAGCACCCCCTTAAAGGAACAGATTCCTGCCTAACAGTAACTGGGCAGCTGGCGGGGTTGACAAAGGCTCTAGCAATCTCCCACTGACAATGACCTTAAGTAGATCCATGGACCTTATTTATTTATTTTTCGCATTTATATCCCACCCATCCTGTAAATGGTCTCAGGGCGGGTCACAGCATTTCAATAAATACAATAAAATTTAAAACACATTAAAACATATAAAAACAGTAGTCATGCTTGCCATAGGGAGAATCCAACCCATTTGATGTAACTAAGTATGGCCGGTTATCCCAGTGGGAGACTTCAACATTGGGGGGGCCAGATGTGGACACCCGCTGCCTCAGCCAGAGGCCTGGTGGAACAGCTCTGTCTTGCAGGCCCTTCAGAATTGAATAAGATGCCACAGAGCCCTGATCTCAATAGGGAGCGTGTTCCACCAGGTAGGGGCCAGGGCAGTAAAGGCCCTGGCCCTGGTCGAGGCTAGACGGCCGTCCTTTGGGCCAGGGATCACCAGGAGATGTTGACTCTCAGAGCATAACGCTCTCCAAGGCGTATATGGGAAGAGGCGGTCCCTTAGGTATGTTAGTCCCAGGTTGTATAAGGCTTTGAAGGTGATTACCAACACCTTGATCTCCAGCTGCTTGATTGCTGCCCATATGGAGGAGAAAGTGGGGGATGGGCTGCACCGGTCATGAGACCCTGGCAAAGGACCTGGGTCCCTTGGATCCCCGGGGACACACAGCCACAGCAACCAGTACCTGAGGCAGCTGCCCACCTCCTCTACCAGTACCCTTCTCCTCCTCTGCTGCCCCACCCCACAAACCTCTGAAGATGGTCACCTCATTCATGGGTTTTTCTAATGCCATGGGAGCTGTGGACTGTGCACACATTGCCCTCATCACGGCCAGAAGGAGCCACAGGTTTACTGCGACTTGGCATTGCTTGTACAGCCTGAATGACCAGGCAACCATGACCACCAGGTTATCTTCACATACCTCTTGGCTAAGTTCCTGGGCAGCATGCATGATGTCCAGATCTTTGCAGCATCTGGCCTGAACTGCCTGTTGGCTGCCTGGCCAGAGGGCAAAGGATGATTTCTGGGTCAGTAGCCTGGGAAGGTGTGGGCTCCAGAGAAGGGCCCCGGGTCCTGACAGTTGTTCTTTCAGCCATGGCCGGTGACCATGGATACTCCCCTCTCATACCTGCTGGCGTCATATTCCATAGATGAGCCACCAGACCATGCTGCTTACAACCAAGCCCACCACCAGAAATGCATGATAATTGCATTGCCTCCACCCCAGGGGAGGCCACAGGGCCATGCAGCTATTGGCAGTTGCAACATGGCCATGGCTACCAATGGGCCCTATAGGGGTAGTGTTGGAGGACTCCTGTGATGGGGAATTAGGCAACAGGAAACAGGAGGAGGCAGCAGTGGGGCAAGATATTAAGGGAAACACTGAAAGCAAGTGAATATGGGAATATATGACACAAGGGCTGCCCTGCAACCTAGCTCACTGGACATTTGGAGGAGATGGGGCTGAGAGCTGAGTTGGTCTCTATGAGTAGTAGGAGTGTTTTACAATTGGAATGACAGTCCTGGGACCATATAAATTGCCCTGTGACTGATTCCAGTCCTAGGGACCGTCACTCCACTCTGTGGGCTGTTATTCCAATGCATAATACTCATGCTGTTCCAAGGAGCAATTCTTCTACTTTGTGGGCCATCATTCCAGTCCCAGAGCAGCCTATCTCAGACCAGACCTTCATTCAAAATCCATTCTGCAATTTCACTGCAACCTTTGTGTGCTGCAATGGGCCAATGCAAATCAATTGGCATTCCTGGCTCCCACTATACACAATGGGTATGTCAGCATCTCCCATTGTTTCTAATGGGCAATCCTGTCATTTGTTTTAGTACATCCCAACATGGAAAGGTCCAATGACTCCAGTTGCCACCTTCCTAGAGCCCAGGAGAGACAGAATGAAATTTTCTTGGCATGGCATGCATCTAAGTGGGGCAGAGCATGGATGGCTTCAAAAGGGAATTAGATAAGCATATGGAGCAGAAGTCCATCAGTGGCTATTAGCCACAAGGTATAGATAGGGGCTCTGGGGTAAGTGATGCTCTGTCTTCTTGGTACTTGGGGGGGTCAACAGTGGGAGGGCTTCTAATAGCCTGGCCCCACTGGTGGACCTCCTGATGGCACTTGGTATTTCTGGCCACTGTGTGACACAGAGTGTTGGACTGGATGGGCCATTGGCCTGATCCAACATTGGTGTCTCTTATGTTCTTATGTAGAGTCGTAGGTGGAAGAGGTGGCTGAGTGCAAAGTTTCACTCCAGGAAGTGGGCTGGGACAGCAAACTGAGCAGAGTGTGGGTGGGAACAGTACTGGCCATGTCCAGATGTCTCCCTGTTGAATAATCATGTGAAGGAAATCAAAACAGAGACACATGCAGTGATGGCAACCAGGCACAAGCTCTATGCTCCGTACTGAGCTCAGCCTTGGATGTGGTGACCTGGCAGAGTCCATAATTCCAGCCCCATAGGCCTGGACTTCACCTTAAATCCCCCCAAGGCAGATGATAGTGCCCTCCATACTATACTCCCACTGGCACTCCCTAACTAATAAGTCCTGTGTCATGGCCAGGGATTTTGTATGGATGGGAAGGCAGTGATTGGGTGATGGGGAGGGGACTTGGCTGCCACAGGGAGACAGGTGATTGGTTATGCTCACTGTCAATATCCTGTGCTCCTCCAGGCCTTTTGGGCATGGCTGCAGAAGTGAGGGGGGCACTCAGGTTTTTGGCTTGCATGCGTGCCTATGGACTATGCTGTGTTTTTGGTGGCATAACTTTCTGTCACTGACAGAGGGATTTCCCGGGTTGAAATGGCTTAGAGAGCTGAGTGACTCTGTTCATGCCCCCAGCCTGCCCACTTCCACATCAGTGCAGGGACCCATGCCACTGGCCCACTGATGAATGGCCACTGTGGGACTATGATGGTGCCCAACAGAGGCAGGGCAACACTGGGGTGCTGCACCAGTGTAACTCTGCCTTTCGGTGGCCTATCTCCAAGATATGCCAGTGTAACGCCTAGTTGGCTCCCTTCGTGCTTTCACCCCCCTCGAGAATATGTAAATATTCCAAATGCCCCCCACTATGAAATATGCACACAAGTAGAGCAAGTGGATAAAACAGGGGCTTATAACTAGCTGTCTCTGTGTGGGACTAGTTCCAAAATTAGCTTACAAAGTAAAACCATAAAACACCATTAAATATATTAGCTGTTAACAAATTATTAAAACCTGCACAAACATAAGAACAGTATATTTCTCCCCCTCAAGGAAATAGCTGTGTATCTAATAGCCAGCTATGTATCTAATAGTCCCATCATGCAGATCAAAAGTCCACATAAGGGAACCACCAAGAACTCAGGTGCAGATATCTATAAACCTGGGGAAACCCTCAGGTATAGATAAGAACTTAAAATTAAGGAGGGAGAGAAAATGTATTAAAAATCAGGGGTCATTTCCAGGAATGGCGTTCCGGGAGTAAAAAGCCCCACCCCCTGACTTCCTACTAAGGCCCCCCCAACTTCCTTGGTAGCGCAAGCCCCCTGACTTTCTGGGCTGCCCGGAGGACTCTCTGCCACCGCCCTTTCCCTGCCTGCCAACCAGCAGCCCCGCAGGCCTCTCCTTGCCTTCCCCCATGGCCTCATTGGCTGACTCGGCAGCATTGAGCAGCAGAGAGGGCCTTGAATCAGGGCTGGGCTGGAAGCCCTGCTGGCTACACTGGCTGGCTGGTCAAGAGGCAGAGAAGGCATGGCCCGGCGCCGCAGCTTGCCTGCCTGCCTGGAGGAGGAGGAGCTGGGATGTATTTTTTCGGGGGGCATTTAAATTTTTCGGGGGCATAATTTTTAAAAGAACCCTTACTTACTTACTTCTGAGTAGAAGCACAAGTGGGGTAGTGCGAGGTGAAGGGAGGGGGCTGGGACTGCATGGGGGTAGGGATGCCAGGCTCCAGGTGGAGTCATAAATGACTTGTCTTTATGGTAGATGGCAAAAATGGGCAGCATTGTGTACATGGCTGCTGGTGTGATGTCTGTTTGGGATTATACCTTGTCTGGTCTTAATGTGTGTGAAGGAGCAATAGAATGCATGCTCCTCAAGACCGCTATAAACATTACCCTTTTAATCAATATATCTCCCAGCCTTCAAGCATTTGTTTCTGTCAGTAAAATGTAGGGGGAGAGAGCATGTCAAGCCTGACAGCAGCCACCATGCAACTTGCATAATTCATGCAGGCCCGGCTGCTTGCCATTGCTCAACAGCCGCTGCCCCATGAAGAGTTGTGTAGTGGTTAGTGTTCCAGACAAGGATTTGGGAGACCCAGGTTTGAATCTGAGTTGGGAAATACCTGGAGATTTTTGGGGTGGAGCCTGAGCGGTGGGTGTTGCCTTCTGACACACTTCTGGTGGTGTCAGGGGGTGTGGCTTATGCAAATAAGTTATGCTAATGAGTTATGCTAATGAGCCCCTGCACCTCTTTTTCTATGAAATGACCCCTGTTAAAAATTAATAGTAATGTAGCAAAAACTCTGAGTATATTGATGCCATATATTTCATGGGAAATCCTTGCAAGATTTCAGGCTCCATTTTGGGTTGCTGAAGCAACTCTGAATAGCATTATTGCAAGAGGAAGAGAATTCTTCTTCAGAATAAGGGCAAAGAAGGAAAGGAGAAATGAAGATAAAGTGGGAGGATGAGAGGAGACAGGAAGGGGGGAACAGAAGTAGCAAGCGAAAGAGGTTTTTTTTACTTGCAGGTCCCCTGCTTGTTAATAAAGATCCTAGCTGAGATAATAATATTACATAGGAGGGTAATTGCTCTATTATGGAAGCATAATGTATTTGATTTTCAGTAACTGGCATGACTTAAAACATTTTTTTAAAGAAGCGGCCAGATTCTTTGAATGCAAATTTACTATTCATCGAAGATAGCGTATATAAATTGCAACAGGTAGAAACTTATATTCATCACTCAGTCTGAGCGATGGGAATTTTTTGTAATTCTAACAAATGTCTTCATGGTGTCTTCAGGGGAAATTGAAATATAGTCATTAACATCAAAAAGAGCCATAATTCCTTTGAAGACAAAACAAAGAAGTGCAATGTCAAAACTTTTTGAAGTAGTTACAATATTTTTGCAAACGGCGGGCATTTCTATGTGAAATGTAACTTCTGGTGCTTCATCACTAAAGAGATTTTCCATCATCATTGCTGATACACAGAAGATGCTGTTTCTCACAGGGAGTGTGTCCTTGTGTAAGCAAACTACAGGAAGTGTAAGCAAACTACAGGAAGGAATGCTATGAATCCAACAGTAAACGTACGGTAAATGTTGATACACTGATGGAGGCCATGTTGTCTACTTCAGACGGGATGTATCTTCTGCTGGCAGACTCATTAAGAGTAGGGGCTCTTTTAGCTCCTGCCATTCTGCTGAAAAAACAAATTCACAAGGTGGCAAATGGCACTCTTTTCCCCCAACTACATCTAGCACAGGAATTATCCCCCATTTGAAACTCAACTGGTCTACCACATAGATTCATGTTCTGGTATTCTTGCTGTTACACTATTAAAAATGCACTCTACAAGGGGCTGCCCTTGAAAGTAATTCAGAGTGCAGTTCATTCACAATGTGATCAGGGCTATTTTTGGGCAGGAAGGCACAGGAACGGAGTTCCGGCTGGCTTCAGAGTTGGCCACGCCCACTACAGCCAAAACCTCTGTGTGCGTGGCTACAGAGGGAAGGCCTGGAGAACGACACCCCCCGGCAACTCTGAGGTGGGCGGGCCAGGGGGGACCCTGGAAGGATTGGGGAGGCATTTAAATGCCTCCCCGTGCCTTTCCCAGCCTGTCCAAGGGCTGGCTTGCCCGGGTGCCCCACAGCCACAGAGCACCCGGGCAAGCCCCCCTTGAAGGGAAGGCAAGGGAAGGCATGGGGTGTGGCCTAATATGCTAATGAGTTTCCTCTGTTGGGTGTAGCCTATTATGCTAATGAGTTCCTGCTGGGCTTTTTCTACAAAAAAAGCCCTGTGGAAGCTCAATTGTTAGATTTGATCCTGACTAAAATTTCCACCCACATGAGCGGGAGGTGATTTTCACTGATTTCCCCCTCCCACAGTACACCTCTAATTCACCCTAAACTATCCCTGGAGATGCCTCATCCCTCAAGAGGGGCATTTCAGGCTGTAGAGAGACAGTAAAGATGGGGAAGTTGCAGTTCCATGGATCCTTCTGTCCCATCCTACTTGCTGGTGTGTTTTCGAAATTCAGTTCAAAGTGCTGCTTATTACCATGAAAGCTTTTCATTCTAGGGCAGTGGCTGCAATCCTAAGGGCATTTTTGTAACTCATAACCATTTATTAATTAATTGTTGTTTAATTAATATATTGATATACAGATTAAAATAGATTCAGGATGGGTACTGGAATATCACTAAAGGAGATACTAGAACATAAGGAAGTATGTGAAATTACTAGAAGATTACAAATGAAAGATCATGAGTGGGATGAGAATAAACAGTAAGAGGGGCAAATAAAGTGCAAAAAAGAGGTAACACAAAGAATGTGCCAATTAATAAACTGGAAGACTGTTACCAGGAGGCTAAAAGCAGGAAATGTGCACTGCTTGGTTGTGGTGATGGTTGGTGCCCGGTGGGACTGGTAGGGCAGAGGGCAGAAAACAGTGGGCACAGCTAGAGCTAGCAGTGGACACAGCCAGAGTAAATTAGCTGAACCTGAAGCTAGAGCTGAGCTTTCCTGGGAGCACTTGCTTTGGGGGACTATAATTCAGACTTGGACGGCAGGTGGAGGAAAGCCTGCTGAAGACTCCCTGTGAGTTTGGCATCTCTAACTCATGAGGGGGCTGTTCTACCACCTCCCAAACCAAACAAAACATGAACCAGTTCGGGAGGTGGAAAAGTTCATGTAAGTTCTGGGTTCATGGGTTGTGCAATGAAATGAACCTCGAACCAACACTAATCACCATTTTCCTGGTTCATGACCATCCGTACTCCAGAGTTATTAAAAATAGTATTTAAAAAACAGGAATCCAGATGAAAAGGTAAAGTTTCCACTCCTGCTTTTAGCCACCTGGTTGCATATGTTCGTGTACACATTGCCTACTTTTGTCTGTGTTTAAACAAGTCTGTCAACGCTTAGGAAGATGACAACTAATATTACTATCATACTATAAATGGATATGGTACTTACCAGCATCAGATCAGCAGAAGAACTTTAAAGTCATGCTCTGTGCCAAGAAACAAAAGGATTGCATGGGGAAAAGTTCAGATTTCAGTGTGTGCACGAGAGAAATTTAAAATCTTGTATTTTAAACAAATTCAAAAGCCAAAGTCATGCAATATCTTTTAATACCAATGAAAATAACTCAACACAGTATGTAAGTTTTCAAGGTCTTCAGAACTCTTCAACAGACTGGATGTTGAAAAGCAAATGTGGGGGGGGGAGTCTTTCAAGCTGTCTAATAGTGGTAGAACACAGAGATTTTCAGTGCATCCCTAAGCATGTTGGTGACTCAGAAGTCCAGTTGAGCTTAATTAGGCTTACTCACTACTACTACAGCTAGAGGGAAAGTAATTATATAAGGGAGGACACACACATGCTTGATTACAGGGACACAATAAAACAAAAAATCCTTCCCTCCTCACTCTCTAGATAGAACATTAATTCTTTAAAAAGTTAAGAAGTCAGACCTTTATGGATCATTTGTTTTTTAAATAATCCCCCCAAAACCTGCATCAAAGTGTTCCTTATCTTGAGCTTTACTATAAAAAGCATACAACATCCTATTTCTCTCACTCATCAGGCCAAAGGGATGAGGAAACAATCAACTCCAAGGATCATCAACAGCAATAAATTCCCATTTCTCCCCATTCCTTACCAGACAACACCACAAAAGACTAGGGCGTTCAAGAACAAAGCAGACAGCACAGCAAAGGCCTCAGCCAGGCCAGGTCCAGCCTGAGCAGCAAAGGGAAACCACAGCCAATGACCCTGCCTTCATTTACTGTCCACTGCTACAATTGGAAACTGGTGAGGCTCTGATTGGGCAATAAATTCCATAAGAATCCATTGTCAAAGTTTGGTCAAAGGTATATAAGTGGTTGGAAGCAAATGTAAATCTATAAAAAATGTAATAAGAAATCATGGAAATATCAGTTTAAAGAAACTAGGTATAGAAAGAGAAGGATCTGTTATTTGTTATGTAATATGTTTATGTTTTGTTAGGGTCTGTGTTTGTATCTGAAAAATAAAAAATCATTAAAAAAATCCATTGTCCAAGCCTGCCAAACTTTCCCTATTTTAATCTGCTTCACCCTCTTTCTGTAGTTTTGCATTGGACAGCAATGGGCTTTGGTCTAGAAAAGAGTTAGTGCCTTTAAGGAGAAGGGGAGGGCTCTAGCTTGAGGAATTTGGCCGAGGTCCAGAAAGGCAATCAGGATTGGTTGGGGGGGAGTGGAGCTGACAGCTTTCAAGAGGTGGACTGATAGTAGAGTTGCCAGGTCTCCTCTGGCCATGAGTGGGGATGGGGGGGGGGGTTACCATATCCAGGCTGTTTCATGGGCCAGGCAGCTACCACTTTGGAGGAGGAATTGGAAGAATCAGGCCCTGCACTGATGGAATCCCCACCTGAGCATCTGGGTCTAGCAGCAGACCCAATGGGGGAAGCATTGGAAAGCAAGAAGGCTTCCCTGTCATAGCCAGATGTCAGACTCCTGGACAAAGTTACTCTCAACAACACTCTCTGGCACTGATTTGTTTATTGAGAAATAATCATGTTCCAGGCCAGACCAGTACTGTGTCAGAACTGGGGTTCTGGTGGGAGAATCCAAAGATATAGACAGTTCAAATGAAGCCCCTCCCTTCAGGTCCATCCAATCACACTTCTCAAACATCCTGCCTAGCTTTTGTGCTCCTACACCCCCCTCCACACCTGTGAATATATGGATCCCTTATCTAAAACAGTGAAACAGGCATAGTTTGGCTTCAAGATCATCCCTGGTCAAGGGAGGTATCTTGAGAAGAGTTACATACCTACAATGCAGTTCACACACTCAGCCACTCACACACCCCTCAGGAATTTCCCTCCCCTTACAAATCATGGCAAACTAGAGAACAAGTTCAACACCAGGCTGCTCAGTCTTCCAGGAGAAGAAAGAGACTCCACAGAAGCTGGTGTCTCCCTCTCCCCCAGCCTCTCCCAAACTAGCAGAGTGTAGAAAGAGAAGAGAGCACTTGACAGCTCTAGAGAGAAGATGAAGGGCTCGCCTAATTGCGCAGTAATAATCAGTAGTAATTCTTGCTTCTCCTTACCCTGCCCCTTGGACTGGAACTGCAATTTCTGACTCCTGACTGGTTTGTAGACATTTTCTCTGTACTTATTGTTGTGCTTATTGTCACTGTATTTATGTATCCTGGTAACCCTGGGCAGAACATACAGTGCCAGGCTTGGCCCTGAATGTGACAGGCTGGGAAACTCCTACGTTTGGGGGGGGTGGCAGTGGGAACCTGACACCCCTGGAGACCCTGAGCCAGTGGCAGCGAGGTGTGGGGCAGTGGCTGCAAGTGCAAGCAGTCAAGCAGGCTGCCTGCCACACAGCAAGTTTTCATGGTGCAAAATGGACACATAGACTATTCGCTGGGCCGGATGCACCAGGTTCACAGCCTTGAGGTCTGTGGCCAGCTGCTGCTTCTATTTGTTGCACCAGTTCTGGAACCAGATTTCCACTGGTGTCTTGGTAAATTGATATGGAGACTGGGCTTCTGGTCACCCCCTCACTGCAAGCACCCATGGTGGACTGCACCCCCACCCTTGGTTTACCACTGATGACACCCTCTAAGTGTAAGATCCTCAATTCCAAGGCTGTACAAAATATTCACAGGTTTCTATATATATTTTTTCTCCAGATTGGTAAACTCATTTAGGGTTGCCAGATCCCCCCTGGCCACTGGTGAAACATGAGGGCTCTAGTTGCCAGGTCCAGGTTGGGCAACTCCTGGAGATTTGGGGATGGAGCCTGGGGAGGACAGGAATCTCGGTGGGGTACAATGCCACAGAGTTCACCCTCCAAAGCATCCATTTTCTCCAGGGGAACCAACCTCTGTAGTCTGGAGATGAGTTGTAATTCCAGGGGATCCCCAGGTCCCACCTGAAGGCTGGCATCCCTAACTAGTAGTAAGTTAAGACTTTCAAACATAAGAAGAACCAGTGGTCCATCTAGTCCAGCATCCTGTCTTGCATGGTGGCTAACCAGTTACTATGGAGGGCCAACAACAGGACATAGAGACTGAGGCCTTCCTAGGGTTGCCACATCCCTTCTCACCACCAGTGGGGGATGGGGGGGTAGGGTCAGCAGCTCTAGGTTGGGAAACTACTGGAGGTTTGGGGATGGAGTCAGGGGAAAACAGGGACCTCAGTGGGGTATAATGCCATAAGGCCCATCCTCCCAAACCTCCATTTTCTCCAGGGGAACTGATTTGTGTAGTGTAGAGATGACCTGTAATTCTGGGGGATCCCCAGATCCCACCTGGAGGCTGGCATTTCTGGACCTTCCCCTGATGTTGCCTCTTGGCATTGGTGTCCAGAGGTACACTGCCTTTGAGCATGGAGGTTCCCTTCCATGGCTAGTAGCCACTGATAGACCTGTCCTCCATGAGTGTGTCTAATTTTCTTTTAAAGCTGCCTACAACTGTGGGCATCACTACATCCTCTGGCAGCAAATTCCACAATTGAATCATTCATTGTGTAAAGTATTTCCTCATGTCTGCCCAGAACCCAGTGCCCATCAGTTTCACTGGATGCCCTGAGTTCAAGTATTTTGGTAGAGTGAGAAAAAGCTCTCTATGTCCACTCTCTCTACCCCATGCATGATTTTATAATCCTGTCATTTCCCCCTCCCTTAATCGTCACTTTTCTAAAAGTCCCAGACACTTCAGCCTTTCCTCACAGGAAATGTGCTCCAACCCACTAATCATCATGGGTTGCAGTCACATGTGCCAGTTGAAGCGGAGGGGAAGCGAGGCTATTTCCTCCAGAGGAATTTGACATGCAGTTGCGAGATGACACCTCTCTTTGAAGCTGCTGACTCAGCCCGTCACTGTGTGATCAGACGCAACTGTGGGTGAGTCTCTTCTTTTTTGCCATTTGTTTCCTTGCACATAAGTGAGGGATCGCACCTCCGCACTGAGGGCCTCCTATGGAGTATGTGATGATGCGCATACTGCGAAGGGGAGGAATTGCATAGAGCCAGGATAGAATTATCAGACCATCCTGACCATGCTGTCGGAACCCATTAGAGCTGGACTTCCCCTGGTGTCTTTTAACTCTGCTTCCATGGTGGAGCAGCATGGGTTGCTGATGACTGCCGGATGTTTCCCAGATGTTGCTGCCTGATCGCTCCCTTTAGATCCATCAGGCATTTGCACCTATGTGTGATCGCAGCCTTGGTTGCCTTCTTCTGTACTTTTTCAAGCCCTTCAATGTCCTTTTTGAGATAGTGACCAGAACTGCACACACTATTCCAAATGAAGCCACACCATAGATTTATACAGGGATATTATAATATTGGCTGTTTTCTTCACATCAGCCTTTTAAAGCAGGTCAGAGTCCCCCGTCCCCACCCCCATATTGCAGATGATGGTCTGAGGCTGAAAGTGGCTGATTTGAGGTCAAGTGTAGGTGGTACTTAAAATTTCAGAATCATGGAACCCACCCACCCACCTCCAAAATCTTTCAGGCTTTCCCAGTGACAGAGACTTCTAATCTCCATCATGTTCCTTTTTACATTAGAGTTTACAGTGACAAATCTGCTAGATTCTTTGCTGAAACTGGATATTTTCTCTTATCTTTTCAGCAGATCTGCCATCCAGTCAAACCCGGAGGCAAGTTTAATGACAAAACCCTTGCCCAGAGTGCCTGTTCGTTGCAGTTGCATGGATATGGTCAGGCTGTGCTCCATGACAGGGTACTTGGTGTTGTGAAAAATAGATCTTTGCTTTTCTTGATGGGTTCAATCTTATCAGGAGCTGTGAGCCAGTTTGGTGTAGTGGTTAAGAGCACTGGACTCTACTCTGGAGAACAAGGTTCAATTCCCCACTCTTCCACATGAAGCCAGCTGGGTGACCTTGGGCCAATCACAGTTCTTTCAAAGCACTCTCAGCCCCTAAAAACAAGTCTAGCTCGCAAATAGCATAATGCTAGAAGCTAGAACTTGCAGCTGCCAGACAATCTCTGGATCTTCTGGCTGTTCTACACACAATGTTATATGATAATTATTAATTAATTATTCTTATCAGGAGAGACTAAGTCCCTTTAGATATAATTATTAATCATTCTGCCTTTGCTGGAAGGCAGTTTACCAAGGCATTTAAGCCCTCTCAAGCAAGGAAGAGGTTGACAAATTATAGACCAGTATCTAATCTTTTTTAGGCAAGGCAAGTGAATCTGCTCCACAGTTCCGGGACCATTCTTTGTTAGCTTTGGTGCTTTTTTACTTTCAGGTCAGTGGCAGAAATTTTCTGCTGGAAAAAGGGTCATTTATGTTGGAAAAGAAGTGAAGTGTTCCTCAGAACTGCATTCTTTCCTGTGTGCTGTTGAACATTTCCTGTATGCTGTTAATATGTTGTGGGATGTTGTATACTGTATGTTGTGGGATAGGGCAGGGTATAAATTCAATTAAAAATAATCCTATATATATATATAAAAACCCTGGTGTATTGGCAATTTCCATGCACTCCATCAGCCATTGGCCCATCAACCGCCACTCAAGAGTACTAATGTGCCATTGGCTAGGTACTGGGTCTGATCCTCTCTCCCGCCCACTGCCAGTTAGGCTAGTTCCCTGACAGCATAAACTGCCAAAATGGCTGTCTCTCCTAACAAAGACGCTTCTCCTGCTTGGCTCCTCCATGGCTGGCTGGCTACTGAGGTGGGTCAGTGGCTGACTTTTCCATAGGGTTGCCAACCTCCAGGTGGGACCTGGAGATACCCCGCTGTTACAATTGATCTTCAGATGAAAGATATCAGTTCCCCTAGAGAAAATGGTTGCTTTGGAGAGTAGACCCTATGGCATCATACCTTGCTGAGTCCTTCCACTCCCCAAACCCTGCCCTCCACAGGATCTACCCCCAAATCTCCAGGCATTTCCCTAATCAGAGCAGGCAACCCTACTTTCCCCTCAGTGACTGTTGCTAGGCAACCAAGCTTGGTTCTGTCAGTAAAAAGGCAGGGGGAGGAGGCCCTTTCCAGGCTTACTTTGGCCTTTGTGGGGAACTAATTTGGGCTAGTCCTGACTAGGGTTACCAGCTCCATGTTGGGAAATTCCTGGAGATTTTGTGGTGGAGTCTATGGAAGCCAGAGTTTAGGGAGGGGAGAGGTCTCAGATGAACAGAATGCCAAAGAGTCCACCCTCCAAAGCAGTTTTCTCCTCCAGGGGGAGAGAGAGATCTGTTGTCTGGAGATCAGTTGTGATACCACGCAATACCACAGCCAGGGTGACGTAGCAGTTATCGTTTCAGAGCAGGGTCTGCCAAACCCAGGTTCTTGCTGTGGAAGCTGAGTGGGTAATTTTGGATCAGCCACAGACTTTCAGCCAAACCTACCTCACAGGGTTGTTGTGTAGATAGAAAGCTGCTTTGGTCCCGACTGCAGAAAAAGACTGTACTTTTACTCTTCAGGAACCATTGTTGCCAATCTCCAGGTGAGAGCAGGATATCACTTAGAATTACAACTGCTCTCCAGATGGCAGAGATCAGTCCCCCTGGAGAAAATGGTGGACTCTGTGTCATTATACCCTGCTGAGATGGCCCCACATGACAGCCAGTGTGATGTAGCACTTAGCACTTCAGAGCAGGGTCAACCAGAACCAGGTTCTTCCTATGGAAGCTGATTTCAGACCAGTCACAGACTTTCAGCCTAACCTACCTCACAGGATTGTTGTGCAGATCAAAAGTGGGAAATGAGAATGATGTGAGCTGCTTTGGTCCCCACTGTGGAGAAAGACTGAATTTTTCCTAGGTAGAGGCTGCAGGGAGTGGGGAGGAGATGGAAAGCTGATGTCAGAGGGGCAGATAATGGTATGTTGATGGCTGGCTGGGAAGGAAATAGGGTTGCTAGCTCCAGGTTGGGAAATTCCTGGAGATTTGAGGGGTGAAGCCTGGAGAAGGTGGGGTTTGAGGAGGGGTGGGACCTCAGACAGGTACAGTGCCATAGACTCCCCCCGCCAAACCAGTCATTTCCTTCTAGGAAACCATTGTTGCCAATCTCCAGGTGATGCAAACAATGATGAAAACAACCATAATGTAGTGTTTCTTCAACAAGTAATAAAGATGTACGCATACACACTACAGAAATTGCATATACTCCTGTTTCACATAACAGCTTTTTCACGGTGTGTTCTCTCTGTTGTTTCTACAATCTCCAGTGGCTGGAGATCACTCAGAATTACAACTGCTCTTCAGATAGCAGAGATCAATTCCTATGGAGAAAACAGTGGACTCTGTGTCATTATACCCTGGCTAAGGTTGCCACAGCAAATTGACACTGAGTGCCAAAGGCCAGGGCACCCACTCAGAGCCTCTTTCTAGAGCTCGTTGTATTTATTTCCACAGCGGGCCTCCTCCCCAAACTCTGCCTTCACCAGACTTCCCCCCCCCCTCCCCAGTCCCCAGGAATTTTCTAACTCAGAGTTGACAACCCTGTTTAGACTCCAGACACTGGAGGAAGCCAGGCTTTGTTAATGGCCCTGTTATTGATTCATTGGCGTTTTTATGTTTACTGATTGTATTACTGTGCTAATTGTTACTGTAGAACCAGATCAGGAGCAAAGACACTGGGATTGTGGGCTTTCGAACCCCTAAAGGTCAGAGCACAAAAACACATCTTAAAAGCCATTAAAACCAGAATAAAACCATATTGTTTAAAAATGTAAACCAATTTAAAATTATCAATTTCGAATTTTGTGTTTTTCATTCTTTCTAAAATGCATTTATGTTTGAAAATTGGTGGGCGCACTAGGGCGGGGTGGGGGGGGGGTGCCAGAAGGTCGCCTTGCCTAGTGTGCAAAAAAAACCCTGGAGCCAGTCCTGCATATGTCTAATGGAATTTTTTCCTATCTCTAAAGAAGAGTGGTTAATTCCCCTTTCCTGCCTGTGCCATCCTGGGTGAGAATCTACCCCATGAGGGGCCCCTCGTGTACCTTCATTGGAAAACTAAGCCCAATCAGAACCAAAGGTTGGCCAGCACTGGCCAAAATCTATAAAGTTACTGGAAAGTACTGAGACTTACTTAGTGAATTCAGCTCTCTTACTTTATTCGGAGAAGAACAAGACAAAGAAGCTGGCTTGCAGGCCGGCTTATATGCCCCAAGGAAAACACACCCCACACCCGTGAATGGTCTATTTACGCTGATTAGATTATTCCTGGAGACCCTAGGTTCCCGACTGGCTGGGAACTAGGATCCGAGCTTCTATTGTGTTTGAAAGCAAAGCTCAGGTACCTCTCCTGACTGCATGTGGAACCGGCCAAAACTGGATTGAGCACATGGCTAGGTCAGGACACAACAGTTACCCTCTTCAGGAGTTCAGGGATGCATTTTCCTAGAACTGGTCAGTGAGGTGGTTGCTGTTACAGTATGAGCTAGGCAACTGCAGGACTTGTTTAGTGGCAATGGACTGCTGGTGATGGAATTTGTGCCCCACTGACTGGATCCAAGGAATGGATTTGGAAGCAAGGAAGTAGGTTAGGGAATAAGTTCAGCTATTTCTATTACGAAAGAGTTTATTGCTTTTCCTTGCCTGGCTACCTTTTAAAAACCATTTATACAGGGTTTGTTTGATTGCTTTTGGCCAGCCCCCCACAGCTTTTCTTTGCTGAGCAAGTGCACAGTTTAAATTTCAGTCCAACAGCTGTAGCAGTTTAGCTCTTCCAAAGAAAGCTACCCAGCTCTTAGAATCATAAAATGTTAGAGTTGGAAGGGATCTTGCAGGTCATCTAGTCCAACCCCCTGCACTCTGCAGGAGCATAGCCGAAAGATAGCCCTACAACATACCCAAAAGATGGTCATCCAGCCTCCACTTGAAAACATCCAGCGAAGGAGCATCCACCACCTCCCGAGGCAGTCTGCTCCACTGCTCAACCACTCTTAAAGTTAGGAAGTTTCTCCTGATATTTAGCCGGTATCGACTCCCTTGTAATTTCTACTCATTAGATCTAGTCTTGCAATATGGAGCAAGAGAGAATAGATCTGCTCCAACTTCTACATGACAGCCCTTCAAATACTTGAAGACTGCAATCATGTCCCCTCTAAGCCTTCTCTTTCCCAGGCTAAACATACCCAACTCTTTCAGCCTTTCCTCGTAAGACTTGGATTTCAACCCTCTCACCATCCTGGTTGCCCTCTTCTGGACACGCTCGAGCTTGTCAACATCCTTCCTAAGATGTGGTGCCCAAAACTGGACACAGTACTCCAGGTGAGGCCTGACCATAACAGAATAGAGCAGAACTACAACCTCCCGTGATCTGGACACAATGCTTCTTCTGTGCCAGTGTGTGCCTGCATGCCAGCTGTGAGTTGCACCACACTGGCTTTTGGGTGGAGTCCAATTATTTTGCCTTATCTTGCCTTTTTATGCAAGCTTTCCATCATCTTTCCATCCAGAGGCTGTGGTAACACCACTTTCAGCCCTGTCTCCTGCCTGGTAGAACTCTGTACCTGGAGACATCTGTGCCCTGCAGGACCTCGTACAGTTCTGCAGTGCATGAAAAACAGAGATGTTCCATCAGGCCTATGGTTGAAGACAGCAATGGTTTTCCCATCTCATCCGGCCCAGGACCCCACCCCTTGGAAGAAGTGACAACATGTAGAATGCCATCTAGGACTGAAGAATAATGGGTTTCACTGGTTTACTGGAAGCCATGATCAATGGTTGGGTTTTAATTTAATTTATACTTTAGAACGTTTTTAAACTGAATTGTATTTTAAATATGATATATACTGCCTGGCCCCTGAGCCCTTTGGGGGAGGGTGGTTTAGAAATTCAATTACTATTATTAATGACAATAACAACAATAATAATCTTGAACTGCCTTATTCTATGCAAATTATCAATAGCTCATTCCATCTTTTTTCTTTTCAGCTTTGAGTGCAAGTTCTAAAATAAAAGCTTTTAAAACTCTGCCAGGAATTTACATATCTTAGATTCACACTGTATCCTAACTGCTCTGTTCCCACAAAAAGGCAAGTGATTGAGGGAAACAAGGGGAGGTGGAGGAAGACTTCCTCCAGAGTAGTGACTCTCCAAATTTTCAAGACTAATAACTCCCTAATTACTAGAAGTTGGGACTGGATTACCACCTTATCTGTCCAGGGGTTAATTAGAAAGGGTGGAAACCAATAGGTGGTAAAGGAGAGCAGTAGCCCCTTGCCTAGACAATTTTTGGTGGTGGGGCACATGCCCCAATGTGAGAAGTGGCGTGTCAGAAGTGACTTAGTCATGTGGGAGGTGGTTGGGCAAAACTACTTACAGCATCGTCCCCACTACTCAGGAGTCAGTCTCACAAGCTCCAGTCTTGCCAGGCATCTGCAGAGCTCAATCTGGGGGCGCTTTCGGTGGCAGAGCAGGCACAGCTCCATGTTTCCACAGAAGCAGCAAGGTGAGGAGCCAGCAGCACACCTCCCATGGGAAGACACATAGACAGAGTGGCAGACCGGTCTTGCTCACTGGCCCCCCCTCCACTAGATTGGGCTGCTGCTCTCTGTCTGTGATGCTCGCCCCTCCTTCCCTGTGGTGTGTCTTGGGTGTGGTGATGACAGGCTGCCTGCTCCTTGGCTGCTCCTCCTGGTGATGTCTTGCCTGCCTGACAGCTGTGGGTCCCATGTGGCGGCTCTGGCTCGCTCACTACGCACACAAAAGGCTTCACAAAAGGATGGCAACAACTGAGAGCGGCGTGCTCGGAACTAGCCACAGGGCTCTCTCCACCTCCCAGAGAGGGGACTGGGGGAGGAGGGGCCAGGGAGGGTGCAGGCCACATTTATGGGGGGGGAGGTTTTGCCCCCAGGGCCTCCCAGTAGCTACGGGTCTGGGAAGCAGGTCAGTTTGCCATCCAGGAAAGCTGAATCCGTCCCGTTCCAAGGAACCTTGCATCCATATAGGGGTACAAATAAATAGCAGCCATTGATAATGATTCAGAGATACAGTGAGATTAGTTTGGTTTGCACATGGAAGACATGAGTGCACCAGAGGGAAGGGGAGAGCCAGTTCGTTGTAGTGGTTAAGAGCGGCGGGACTTTAATCTGGAGAATAGGGTTTGATTCCCCACTCCTCCACATGAAGCCATTTGGGTGACCTTGGTTCAGTCACAGCTCTCTCAGCCCCACCTACCTCACAGGGTGCCTGTTGTGGGGAGAGGAAGGCAAGGTGATTGTAAGTAGCTCTATAAAGTACTGAGACTGATGCATGGAGAAGTGATTTCAGCTCATACTTTATTATGTACAGGATAACTCGAGATACTTAGTCTGGCCCGAGGCCGGCTTATATCCACATAGCAAACCACACCCCAAACACACACCCACAACCGTGATAGGCTATTTAAAGTGTCCCTAGTCCCATAGGTCCCTCCTTGGATCCTAGCCATCCGATAGGTATGTGCTAGGATCCGTTTGGGCTATTGTCTTTGGAAATGAAGCTTGGACCCTTCGCATGGCCACGTGTCCGGTGCGACCACGTGCACAGTCTCGCTGGGTACACAACACCCCTCCCCCCTTGGTCCAGGTTACCCTGGCAGACATAATCCTTTAAGTACGTGGGCCTCCTTCACTCCCTAGTGGAGCGGCGGATGTCCAGAGCTGGGGCTGGGGTTCCCGTCGGTTCCGGGGATGGGATCTCTGCTGCTGGGGCCATCGCCTGGGTTGGTGTGCTACTGGGCTCCGGGTTGCCGGTTGGTTCCATGTTGCCACTGTCCTCCCCTCTGGGTAGAGTGCTTGCCCCTGGATGCAGAGGATCCATGGCCAGACGGGTCATCAGACAGCGGCCCATGAGTAGTTCCGAAGGACTGCAGCTAGTGGTGGAGTGAGGGGTCATGCACTGGCCGAAAAGGAAGGCTGCCAGCTTGTAGTCCCAGTCTCCATGGTCCATGCAACACAGCGCCTCTTTAGTCGTCCTGACCATGTGCTCCGCCTGACCGTTGGTTGCGGGGTGGAAGAGAGGGGAGTGGATGTGCCTAATACCATAGTACTGCACAAACTCCTGGAACTCCGAGGAGGTAAAAGTGGTGCCATTGTCTGTTACTAAGGAGTCCGGTATGCCATGTGAGCTGAAAATTTGCCACATCGCTCGGATGGCGGATCGGGATGAGGTCAACAGAACCGGTGCCACCTCTAGCCATTTAGTGTAGGCATCGACTAGAATAAAGAAGATCTGGCCCTGGAAGGGCCCGGCAAAGTCTAGGTGGTGTATTGCCCATGGCTTGTGGGATGACTCCCAGGGTCACACCAGTGCTTTCGGGGGCTCGGGTTGTGACTCCTGACACTTCTGGCATCGCTTAAATGTATCCTCAACCTCGCTGTCTAGCCCTGGCCACCAGACATAGCTCCTGGCCAGAGCTTTCATTCTCACTATTCCTGGGTGGTGTTCGTGCAAGGCGGTGAGTACTTGGCTCTGCAGGGGTGGCGGTATCACCACCCGGCTACCCCACAACAAACACCCTTTGTGGGACGATAACTCATCATGATGGACTGAGAATGCCAAGAACTCGAGACCCACTGGGCCAGCAGGCCACCCCCTCCCCACCCAATTAACTACAATCAGAGCCCTTCATATCTTAGAAGAAGAAAATAAGCTCAAAATTCATGAAGCTTCTCCGCATTGCTTTCTGTATGGAAAAATTTCCTCTCTTTGGAGTACTTCCCTTTCTCTGCCTGTGTTATCCTTTGCAAGGATCTAGCTCATAAAAAGGAGAAAACGCAGTTTGGGGCTGGGATTTTGAGCAGAAAAATAATTTGAATAGGCATTCTTCCACCTCAAGATCACAGCTCTCCTTGCCTGCTTTTTTTTAAAGTAAGTTCGGGGCAAACTCGTGTGTTATTGTAAACTATGTTTCATTTGGCCCTCATTGTAGGAAGGAGCTGTTACAAAGATGCCGTACGCTTCTCCTGCACACTTACCCTTGACTGTGGGAGTATATGACCTTGCAAGGCAGGCTCCTGAAAGAGGTAGCAAAATGTTACACACTGTGACTGATGCAAATGGATTTTATATGTTGTCCATGATTACTAGATGTGCTTTTTTGCTGCAATACATGAACAAAAAAATCTTTCTGATAAAAGTTGCATTGCATGCTGAATGCTTTTCTTCAATTTGTGCCTTATTTAACATTCCAGAGTACTGCTAAAGGTATACATAGCTTGTAAAATGAGCTATGTCATGTTGTTAGATCCAGGTAGTCAGCAGTAGAACAAATTTAGAGTCCAGTGGCACCTTTAAGACCAGTAAAGATTTATTCAAGGTATGAGCTTTCGTGTGCAGGGCACACTTTTACAAATGTTTCAGTTTTTCAAATTGTTACATTGTGAGGAACTATCTTTAACGATTCTGATGTACATAATTTTTGTTCTTTCGTGAAAAGTTTTATGAGACATTTAAAAAACATGTTGGCAGCTTGATCAAAAGCTGTGTTTACAGCTCTGATTTTATTTTCTTCAATCTGCATCTTCCTGTGGATTAATGTTGGAAGAAAGTCAAAGTCTCTCAAAGACACTGCTCAGTATGAAGCTCCCAAATAACTGAAGCAATTTATGTTGGTATTCTGCTTAACCAACAACAGAAAAGGGGGGGAAACTAACTCAACCCAGAATTACCAATAATGCTGCAAGGATCAAGCTACCTCAAATAAAATAAAATAATATGGTGTCCACAATGGCAAAGGTGCAAAACATAAGGTCTGAATAGCAGACTACATAGAACACCAACATGAGCTTTACATAAACTATAATAATTTTACATACAAAGTTGATATTGCATACATAGTTGATGATTATAAGGAAGGAAGGAAGGAAGGAAGGAAGGAAGGAAGGAAGGAAGGAAGGAGGGGTCAGGGGGGAGACATAGACAGACAGACAGTAAGCGAGACAGACAGGGAGGGAGGGGGGAGAAGTCAAAGCGATGGGGATGAAGGGAGAAAATGAGAGAGGGAAAGAATGAAGGGAGATAGGGAAAAAGAAAGAGAGAGTGAGGAAGGGGGGTAGTGGGGAAAAGGGGGCAGGGGGTTGGCTCAGCGCCGCCGCCGCCCCCAAAAACTGGCCCCCAAAAGCTGCTCCAAAAATTCCAGACCAGGTGTTGCTTTCTCTTATGCTGTGCGGTTGCTGGAAGTTTATAAAGCAGGCCACGTATCCCTTCTCATGGTGACTGCACTCACACAACAAAATCTTCAGTATTATTACAATCTGGTATAAAATTTCTAATGCACTGGATGTGTGTGTCATCAACCAAAAGTTGCAAGAAAGTTGCAATAAATTCTGCTTAATCTCAGTTTGATTATTGATTCTTTGTAGTTTCTCCTCTCCATACCAGGGTCATGTGAGATTTATTTTTTCCTGTTTACTCGTTGAGCACCATTGAAAAGGTCAAAATAAAGTCACTGGGAGCTATTCCCACAATTTTAACTATTTGAACCATTTCAACTAATAATCAATATTCCTTGGACAGTTTGTGGCCTTCAGATTGTTGGGTGTACAAACCCAATATTCTACCTATGCTTCTACATGGATTCTCAGGAAGATTTAATATCACGGTATAATTAGGAACTCTTCATGATCTAGATAGCTCAGGCTAGCCCAATTTAGAAATTAAGCATGGTCACTCACCGCTGGTTAGTACTTGAATGGGAGACCACCAAGGAAGTCTAGTGTTGCTATGCAGAGGAAGGCAGTGGCAAGCCACCTCTGAATGTATCTTGTCTTGAAAATCTTATGGGTTGCCATAAGTCAGCTGCAACTTGATGGCAAGTCGCAGCTGACTTATGGCAACCCTATAGAGTTTTCAAGGCAAGAGATGTTCAGATATGGTTTCCCATTGCCTGCCTCTGCCTAGTGACCCTGGTATTCCTTAGTGGTCTCCCATCCAAATACTGATGTGTTGACTTTGCTTAGTTTCTGAGATCTGACAAGATTAGGCTACCCCAGGCTATTATTATAATTTAATTTTGCTATTCTGCAAAAACTAAGACACTCTCTTGGAAGAAATGTCTCCCAAGATATCACATAATACATTTGTTGTGACATGAGATTTTGTAGCCCTACTTTTAGGCATGATGTTAAGATGGCTTCTACTTGCACAGGGGGAAGTGACTCATCCATGCACACTAGACCCTGAAAATCTATATGTTTCTGCTTACTGAGACAGAAGTGCCTTTCGCGGTGCTGTATACCTTACAGTTAGTAGCAATTGCGTAGGCTGTATGAATAACAACAGTGTAGGATTCTATATGCTACATTTTACATGACTTTTTATAGGTATACTTAGACTCTTCTTTAGTTAAGATGTGTTTTCAGTCAGAAATTATATGCCTAAACTCTCATTCACAATTTTAATTGATGTCAATATCTAATATGTTAGTTGCCATCCAAATCTTGACGATGTCATCACTTCCTTTTTACATACAGACAGTTAGTGATATTAGTTTCTTACCTTTAAAGTACTTTACAACTGGCATTCCCATATCTGAAGGATTACTTCTGTCTGTATGGACTGTGGAGAAATACCCTCCATCCTCAAATTCACCCCAATTCAACCACTAGGACTGTCCTTTTTTTATGAGCTGGGACCCAACTGCAACAACCTGATAGCTGACCAAAAAGGAGTCATCATTCCACGAACACAGAACTCTTCTGGTTTAAGTGGAACAAAAGGTGGGGCTTTTCTGGGATTCTGGGACCCAAGGATCAGTTGCTGTGGTTTTCCAAAGGACCTTTATTTCACTAAACATCTACTTAAACAGGAAGCACAGATAGTCGGGAAGCAACTTATAGAAAAAGGGAAATACAGCAGACTTGGCTAGTGAAAACAAACATAAAAGTGCTAGCTAGAGTTAGCTTACACTCTGTTGAACATTCCCCGTCTTCCTTCTTTAGGGATGAGTCAGTCTCTGTCCACCTTTGAGGCACCAGGGCTGAACAAGACTGACCGAACAGGGATAGACAAAGAATGGAAAAAAGGCCCACGTGGAACATCCTCCTATGTTTTGGACTGAGGCTGGGAGTCTACCTCTCAGGGGTCATTTGGGGGGGGGATGCCATCCCCCCGGGTGAGGTGCGGGAGGGTGGGTCCTGGAGCTCCCTGCTGGTGCCCGCTGGAGGTCGCCGCCGGCTGTGGGGAGGACACACTTCCGGTGATGTCAGGGGGTGTGGCATATGCGAATGAGTTATGCTAATGAGTCCCCCTAGCTCTTTTTCTACGAAATGACCCCTGCTACCTCTTGTTTGGACCAATGACAGGTGAGGAACTTATTCTCCAATTCCTGCTACAGCTCAGTTCACCACAAATATTCCTGATTATAGATCAAAAGCTGTGGGGCACAAACCCCCTCCAATTTGGTGCTAGAATAATTTGGCTCCTGGCGCCTTAAGAGGAGAAAGCAGGATCCACCAAAGCAAAAGTGACAGATAGAGGATGATTCATTGCCTGCTGTCCCCCCCCCCAAGTCAAGCATCAGACTAAAAATGCCACATCTTCCCCTGTAGTCCAGTTGAAGATCTGATTCCTGCTCCAGCAAATAATCTTGTATTATTTGAATATCAAAACAACCCCTATTCATTATAGGTATCATTGGTGGAAGGAGTCAGCAGGAGCTGACACTTTGGATCCTCACTGGGAAGAAAGGTGTGGTATCAATAAAACCAAGTACTATTTTGTAATGTTAAGGCCTTTTTATGCTGATTATATTGTTAACATATTATCTCTGGGCACTGGAAATGTTAATGGAAGCATGAATCTGGTTTCTTTTTTTACTATTTTATGTTTGTTATATTTTTATTACTTTTGATTATGTAAGACACTTTAAGTACAGGCTACTGAGGAATAAATACATTAATACCAAAGCAGAGTTTCATAATATATATGTGGAAATAGTACTACTTTTTCTTTAAGAAGGAAATTCGTTTTAACTTCAAAACAGAGGAATATCAAGACAAATCTTTACTAGATGATACTATAAACAAAGATTGAATTTTCACTGGAAGTAATTTATTTGGTATTTAGTTAGCATGTAATGTGAAAATAAGTTACTCAATTTGATCCCTGATAATAGACACCATTCTCATTTTCAAACTTTTGGTGAAACTGGAATTTGATTGTGAATAATACTGACTGATAACTTCTTCAATCTATGCACAACTCCTTAACATATCTAGCTATTGGACAAGGAGAAACAAGATGGGTTATTTTTCTGACCTTGCAATGACCAGCCAGCTACTCTATTTACATAGCAACAACCTTTTCCATTACAAAAGGTTATATATAACATACCAAGATAGTATATTTAAAGAGGCTAGATGGAGCATCTTGAACAGGGTGTGAAATCTCTTTATTTGGATAAACATTCTCTGTTGCAAAGTGAATCTAATGTCAGCCATGGAAAAAATGGTAAAAATACTCAAGTACTTTGGAGGTGACTGAAAACAATACCCCAAAGATACATAAAAATTGAAAATGCTACTCAGTAGTGGTTGATGCCTCTGATGGCCTCCAAATCTAGTGGGGTTCTCAATATGTGCACACAAATGTGTGTGCATGCACCCACAGAGAAATTAGCCCCCGGATCTATAAGTGAACTCTTTGTCAAGGAAACCACACCACATATAGAAGCTTCATGCTGGCAGTTTCAAAATTGAGCTGGTCATATATGATCACATGTTGTAATATGCTGCCACTGCCCTAGGCTTGCCAAGTCCCCCTGGGGGTGGGGAAACCCCTGCCTGAGAGGCCCGTTACCCACCGCCAGTAGATCGGGCCCCAGGGGGAACCCCACCCCCAAAGGACGCGACGTGCCCAGCATCAGCACGTCACCCGGAAGTGACGCGGTTGCGTCGGGCGCGTTGGGGGCAGGGCTGCGGTAATCCGAGGGAAAACTCTATGGTTTTCCTTCGGATGATTGTGGCCCTACCCCCGGCGTGCCCGACGTGGTTGCGTCACTTCCGGGTGACGTGGTTGCGGTGCTGGAGTTCCCCGGTATACAGCGGTAAGGACTTGGCAACCCTCCACTACCCAGATGAAGGGCCATTTCCTTAAGACATCTCCAGACCAGCGCTTTTGTGACTGTTCTTTGGCAGTGGCCAATGTTCCCTCTAAGCTGTGGAATCTTGTGAGCAAAAATTCTACTTTGTGAGCTGCTGGCATTAAAGGTGTGACAAGCAATTTGACTACTGCATAAATTAGCTTGCTCTGGAGCCATCCTTCCTGAGCAAAGACAAAAATGGGTAAGCCGGAGGCTAAAAAACTGTGAGATAGCTCACACGAACTCAGCTTAGAGGGAACACTGGCAGTGGCTGATTCATTGTTCCATACCTTTTTTTACTCTCCATATTATGCAACAGCCAGAGAGAGAGATTTCTTAGAAAATGCCTACTGAAGTACTCAACCATTCCTGATACTTCAAGAGTATGATTACTTCTGAGTAGCCTCTGCAAAAGCTGTATCGTGGATATGGCGAACTTTTGTTTCAGCCCAGACCCCAACCTCATGGAACTCTCTGACTTAATGCAGTTCCACAGGGGATGCCAGGCAGAGATGTTCCAGCAGCCATTTGGTTGAAGACAGTGATGACTTCCCATCTGGCTGGCACTCCTGTTTCCCCCCCCCCCCCCCCCGAGGCAGTGGTATATTCTTGCAATCTCATTGCCATCTTATGGGTTATAGGTTATTACTGCTGTATAATAATATGGATTTTAAATATGTTTTTATTATACATATATTTTATGTTGATATACACCACCCTGAGCCCTGTTCCACAGGGAAGGGTGGTTTAAAAACTGAATTTAATAAATATAATATTGTTTGACATTATGTGTTATCTATTTAGATTATTTCCATCCTCTGGAGCAACTTGTATAAAAAGGACTGAAGAGCTGGAATAGATTCCTTCCCTTTGCATTCTCTCTCCTTCATGTAACATAGTTCTTTTAAAAGGCCTTCATAATCCACCCAACTGCAGACCCTTTTCCTCACTGACACTGATAATGTTCTTTTGCAACATTTGCATCTGTTTGTGTGGCATTTCTTCGCCTCATGTAACATTAGTCCTTAAAAAAAGACCTTGAAGCCCTCCCTGCAGCAATCTATTCTGTTAACTGGCCTCCACATTTAAAATAGGGTTGTATGATCTGAGTTAGGGATTTCATTAAAGGTCTTGTTGCTCCTTGGTAGGATACCCTGCTTGGATTTTTTTTTTAGCAACAACTTTTATATTGAATTTAGATAATTACCCATATATAAGAAGCAGCTTTTACTAGCTGCATCTTTGTGCCTGATTATTAATTAGTTGTTATTTTTAATTCAGGCTTGGAAAAATTAGCCCCCGGAGTCCTCTGATTCTCAGAGCTGGCAGGAGTTCAGCATTCTTTTGAAATTTTTCTATGATAAGAGGCACGAATACCCTGCAGACAACTTGCAAATTGAGAAGTGAATCTTTAGGCATTTGACATGAACCTGTTTGCACTTAGTAGACTGGTAATTATTTTTATTAAAATTATGACTCCTACAGAAATGAATGGTAAATAACTGACTGTAATCCAGCTAGGTAAAGAAACTGCAGCAAGAAAGTACATTGTTTAAAACACTGAAAAGCAGAATACATTTTTTTCAAATATTTCCACAGCTGTTTGACAATAACAATCACATGAAAAATTTCATAGTACTAGCTTCTGCTTCATTATACATCCCACATCTGGGCTGTGTGTACTATGTGACCAAAAAATGTGAGTGAACTGGTTTAGCAGGGAGCCAGAAGTGAAACAATGTTGTTTACATCAGTGGTTCCCAACCTTTTTGGTACTGTGACCCTCAAGTCCAAATTTAGTTAGTATGGTGACCCATCCTGTGCTGGCCCAAGGTTTTTGGCACCCTTAGGCAAACTATGATCATAGCACCCATCTAGTCCAGCATTCTATTTTCTACAGTAGCCAACTGGATGTTTTTGAGAAACCAACAAACATTGCACAAAGGACACAGCTACCTCCAAGCAAGTGGCTTTCCAAAGTACACAGCCTTTTCACACAGAGGTTACGATCCTGCCCTCTTCTTCTACATCGTCGTCATCATCATCATCCGCCCGCCCCCCCCCCCCAAGTGTGGGCTGAACTGCAGATATCTAAATCCACTGATTGGGGCCATACTGACACTAAACTGATTTTCCTGCACATTTGGGGGATCCCCCAGGTTTGCAGAAAAATCTGAAATCTTAAAAAGAAAAAAAAATAGAAGCACAAGGACAGAAAACGCACCTACCTCCTGCGCTGCTGTTAGTGGTTGCAGCAGAGCCCAGGAGTTGTGCTGGGCCTGGTGGCAGCCATAGAAATCTGCAGCTGTGCCAGGCTCATCTGTAATGGTACTTAGAAGCCACTCAAGGCCTGGCAGCAACCATGGAGGCATGCAGATGTGCCAAGTCCAGATGGTTGTGGCAGAGCCCAGGAGCCATGCTGGGCTTGAAAGAAAGTGTGTGTGGGGAGATGGGCTCCCCCTGTGAGTCTCATAGCCCACACTTGTATATTCTAATAGCCACGTTAGCCAAATATGGGACACTTAAATCAGAAGACTGGAGCTGTGAATGGACAAGACAGATATTTCTACAAACCTGAAAACTCCCAGGTTTACTGAAACATCTGAAATCTAGAAAAATACATGGGGGGAGGGTTAAAAACTCAAAAGGATAAAAGGAGCACCTGTAGCTTTAAGAAATTGATTCCCTCAGTGGCTACTGTTAACAACCACAACACACTTGATTTCTGTGAGTAAAAGGCAGGGGGAGTGGGCAGGGCCCTTTCCAAGGCTGTTTTGGATGTTGAGAAAGGACTCGTTAGAGCCAGGTGTACCCCTGGCACAACCACTGGGTGACTTGATACCACCTACATTGCATAACTCAACTAGACCTGGCTGCTTGCTACGGTTCAACAGCAGCCACCCTATGAAAGCCAGTGTGGTGTAGCAGTTAGAGCTTCAGAGTCTGAGAGACCCAGGTCTGAATCCCCCATCTTGCTGTGGAAGCTTACTGCGTGATTTTGGGCCACTCACATATTTTCAGCCTAACCTACTTCACAGGGTTGTGAGGATAAAAAGGGGGGGGGGAGAATAATGTAAACTGCTTTGGTCTTCACTATGGAGAAAGGTGGAGTATAAATGATGTAAATAAATAATAAATATAGCTGAAGCTAGGAGGCAGATAAAGGTAGGCTGATGAATGGATGTGAAGGAAAGCATGGGTCAAGGAAAGAGGAATGGATGTGGGGGTTGTTAGGAGGGCCGAAAAGGGAAATAGTACAGGGAGGTAGATACTGGGAAAACGAGATACTGGGAAAATGAGGTGCTTCCCCCCCACAAGTACACCTGGCCCAGTGACTGGCACCACACAACTGTGCCATAGTTTTCCTGGTTAGAAGCCACTGAGGGAGAGAGGGAAAGCTGAAGAGAGGTCAGATAAATGTAGGTTCGCTGTTGAATAGAAAGGGGAGAAGGAAGCAGGAAAAGATTCTAAGGCCCCGGTCACACGAAAGGTTTTGGGCCGGGAGAGGGATGGATCGGGGGCGCAGCAAATGGGCGCGATCCCTCCGCAACATCTGGGAAATGTTGTGCGGCCGTCCCCGATCCGGCCCTTCCGGCCAAAAAACCGCATCAACAAAAAACCACCTTCGGAGGTGGTCTTACTGCCAGCGCGTCCTTCTGCCGGCACATCCCCGGCTCCTGGCCGAACTGCGCATGCTCAGACATGCATCTCCCGTCACCCCGGTCTGCCCGGGATCTGATCGTGCCGGGGAGCAATTGCACGGCGGCTCACGAGATCTGTATGATCCTGCCGCCGTGTGCCTATTTTGGTGCGGCTTTTAAAAGCCGCACTTTTGCCCGACTTTTTTTCCCGTGTGGCAGGGACCTAAGAAACTTGCTCTAGTAAACAATTAGGACATGTTTTATTTAATTCTTTATTAATCAATCAGCACCTCTAGTTTCCATCTAACCTTAGACATGGTTCTATTACCACTGGGTGAACGCCACCATGCACAGGAGGGCAGATGCTATTCAACACCTGTTTGTGTCAAACTACTTAGCATTATACCACCTTCAACCAAAGAGAAGAATCCAGTAGCACCTTAAAGACTAACAAAATATGTGGCAGGGTATGAGTTTTCGTGAGTCACTGTTCACTTCTTCAGGTAACTTTCAGATACCTTTAACCATGTTCATCAGTGCCTGCACTGTGAGAAGAGGAAAGACTTAACCCACACATTACTAGTAGTCTGAGTATGGAAATTAGGAGGTCTCCATTACAGTGACGCACCAAATCCAGTTACAACATGTCACTCATGGGGAAGAGCAGTTATAACAGAGAGTTTTCTGAGTCAGGAATTCACAAGGCTCCCCCTGATATCAAGTACCTTTCTCTGTTATCCACTCTTTACCTGCCAGCTGGGCCACAGCAGAGTTTGAGGAGGTATGCTGGGGAGGGGACCAGGTTGATAGCAGCAAAGGGGTCGATGGTGAGGAGCTTGGTGAGGTACATCTCCCACGGCGGGCAGAGAGCAGTGAGGTGCTGCAAGAGACTGGGCAAGAGGTCAGTCTGCTAAAGAGCAGCACAGAGTGTGACCACACTCTTCTCTTCTTGCTTTCCCACTGGCTGAAGAGCTCCTGCCAACTCTCCAGCCTTTTCACCCCTCCTTCCAGTACCATAAAGTTACTACTTGCCAGAGGGATTTCCCATCTCATTATTGCTGCAAAGGGACAGAAGAATGTAAGAAGCTGGGAAGCCATTAGGAAGGGCTGGCCTGCGACCCACTTTCAGAGCCTTCACAACTCACTTTTGGGTCCCAACCCTCAAGTTGTGAAACACTCACTTATATGATACTATCCCCATGTTTCTGGTGATGGGTCCATTAAGCACCCAGTGTTCCGGCTGAAGGCTGGTATTCATAAAGCACAAATAAATAAGGTCTTTGTAGCTATTGAAAAGCCAGCCTTTAATTGCCTTCATCTAATTTGCAAGCTTCAAGTAAACATATATAAAGGCGACTGGTGCCACATACGTTATCAACCTCTTTCTTACACTAAGTGAAATTCAAGAGACCTCAGATATTTGAAGAAGTTTCTGCAGTGGCTCCAACATGATGTATAAAAGATAATTTAGGCTCTTCACACTCAGGTACAATACTTCCCCAATGAAACCAACTAGGGGTGCGTTCAGACAGGCAGCTAATCCCACCATTATGTCGGCTCAAATTTGATCCCGGTCTTTTTAATCCATCCTCGCATGACCAGACATCCCCCGGGGGAAATGCCTTACCACGCACTGCTTCCGCTGTGGATTGTCTAGACGGCGTCCACTGAAGGAGGTGCGCGCAGTGAGTTTTTGCACATGCGCATAGGCGTGATTGCACGTCCTTGTAGATCCGTGCGTGTCGGCATCAAACATTCAAAGCACCGCGTGAGGGACACGTAGCTGTAATTTCGACCAGCAGGACAGCCCAAGCACGACCAAATCCTTCTTTCATTTTCTGTTCTGACCCACACTTGCAAGGCTGGACTAAATGAGTCCCAGCAATCCCCCTTGTCATTGAGATCATGCTCATTGGAGGGACTATTTTGCATGTCGAAAGACCCATCCTTCCTCCAGCTCCCATCCCATTAACCAATCGTCCTTAAACTCACAGGTCATTCAAAACATTGAACTGTTTTTGTGGCGCTCGATCGGGGTTCCGCAGTCTCGTTTTTAAATGCATTTAAGCGCATATTGAGTAGTGATTTTTTTAAAATTCCACCCGCTTGGGATGGTCTGATGTCAGACCACCCCAATGGGAGGATTGTGCACTGGTGGAACCATCAGACTCTAGATTTAAAGTGGTATCTTTTAAGTATGGCTCCGAAGCACAGCAAAACGGGATGCCCACGGAACAGGGACGCTTCCCAGATGTTTGTGTCTGGACATTACCATCTGAACGGACCCTAAGCAACCTACTAGATTACCTGAGCAGCTAGTCACAAAGGTAAGCACAAAAGAGAAGTCCATTCCAGTGGTTAAGGCAGTCCAATTTTGATAAGAAAAATTGCTTGGGGAAGTTAAATCCCTACTTCTTCTTGATGCCACAGCTCCAGAATCCTAGTGTTCCACCTCCCATTGATTTTTAAGGCTAAACTAGATGTAGGAGGATATCTGATCACAGAGCCCCAACACAACATGTAGTTTGGTTCTTCAATTAAATTGAGATAATTTCTTCTTAAGTAATGCCATTTGTATAAATCCCTTCCCACCTGCGTTTACCATTTCAGTGCTGAGTTACCAATGACCTCTAGAATATCTTCTGTGTAAGGAGAGGTGTGGTGGGCATCCAAACCATGTGTTTGTTCTGAACTTACAAGGTACTTTGTGTAATCTCCCAGAGTGTGTGAACTGTAACCTTTTCCCCCTACTTCATGATTCATGTACATGAAGCAAAACAATGGGTAATTAACACTGCTTTCATACAAAACCGGGAGAATACTTTTCCTTCATGGACATTACACCATAACACCCCTACTGAGAGAATCACTGACAGTTTGTGTACGAATGAGAATCTTTCTATATTAACATGAAAGGAGCCCATTTCTTGTACAAATACATATCCATTCTGTTAATTAAAATGAAAGCTGCAGTTTGAGAACTGATAATTGTCATGATCCATTTGCTTATCATTTCTGTAGTTATCTCTCATGCCTTCTCCTTCCCTCATGCACAGAGCACAATTAAGTCTTCCAAGTTTGATAAGGCATGAAAGATCTCCGGTTGCTTGTGATGTCTGAATGCTGGTGCTTAAATGAATGGGCCTTCACAGAGCATGCAATCATGCTCTATGCATGAGGAGAAGAGAGAGCAAAGGAGAAATGAGTGAATGTAGGGGCAACCATGCTTAGTACAGAAACTGATATTTTCTGTATTACAGTTTATTGTGACATATGCATGTAGCCAAAGGCAGAAAGTATTCTTAGCAAGATATGGCACTTATTCACATGGTGTTGCCTCCCTGTACAGATCACTGAATTAGGAACAACAAAGAGGTCCTGAGAATAACAGTATTTCAAGGAAGTTAAAAAACTAGAAATATAGTATGGTCCCGTTAGTGGCATTGGGCCCCAAACTGGTTCACAAGGTAATTAGATTCTTTTTTATAAGGGCTAACTCCCCACTAGAAGGATTAAAGTATCAGAAATGTTTAAGTTAATGGGCTTTTTCATGCCTGCTCCAAATATATAGGGCTTTGCATCATCACATGCTGTATCTTGAAAAATAAATGGTGATCATGACAAATGCAAGATATGACATATGTTCTCCAAAATAAACAAAGCCGACATTAGCTTTCAGAATTCCTGGATCAATGGAGGAAAGACTCTGGTAGTAGACCAGGTTTCAAATGTTCAACAGGACCTTGGGGAACTAACAATATGTGGGAAGGAATTTTCAATAATCTCTATTATACCAAACATCACAGATGACTTCTTAGCCTATGGTTTTCATTTATTTTAAGGTTATTTGATGTGGAATACAGAAATGATTGATATTGAAATGATTGATATTGAAATGATTGATACTGAATCCTGTTACTTTATACTCATGGACTTTTCCATAATATTTCTATGACGCTCCCCCACCCACCTCCCTCCCTCAGAACCAAGATTTTCCCTCCGTTTTTCTTTCCCTTTACTGACTAAGCAACCATAGTAATGTGTTTTCTTCTTTGCTGAAGAACTCCCACCCTGTCACAGCACAATATTTTGGCTGTTTGCTCAACCCAGGAACCTGAGGGAAGGAATGGGAGGCTCTTTTAACCTATATGACTTAAATGGCACTCAAGAAATTCTTATATTCCAAATTAACAAACTATTTTATTCAACATAGAGGGGAAAGGTCAGGTAAAATCAGAGGTAAAAGTTCTGAGGTAACTCAATATAGATAACTCTGAGGTAAAATCAGTACATGCACAGACTTTAGTTCTTATGTTTCAGGCTAACTCAGTTTGCCAACGGCCGGGGCACCCGTGCCGTTGGCAGGCTGCCTTTGCCGCCCAGGAGGGGAGACAGGACGGAGCTATTCAGCTCCCGGAAGGGAGGGGCGGGGCCGGAAGTTGAGAGGCTGGCCCCGGTATCCTCCTCAGTCGGCTCCTCGTGCTCGGCAAAGTAGGAGGTCTACGACCTCCTGGGGACCGGGTGCCGAGAGGAGCTGAGAGCGGCGGGACGGCTGCCTCGGCGTTGCGGCGGCTTCGTGGCTTTGGCAGCTTCGGCGGGACCAGGACGGTGGCTGCAGCAGCGGAGGAGCGGCCCTGGGAGAAGCAGCCGGACTCGGGGAGGCGCGAGACGTCTTTGAAGGAGCGCGTCATCGTGGGGAGGCCGGGCGCTAGGCGCGGCTTCTCCGGGTGATATTGGGCTGTAGGGCCTTGGCGGGGGGATTGCGTGGCGTTTGGGGGTGATTGAGGAGAGTGCGCTGTGGGCGGCTAGGCTCTTCTTGGGGTCTTGGAAGTGACCCCCCCTTTTTTGCCCCCCCCCAGCATTTGCCGCTGAGGCTGCTTTGCCCCAATAATAGTGCTGTGGGCTCTTGCAGCTGGCTCGGTGGTGGTTGCATTCGGGGCAATACTTTGTTGGCGCAGTTGGATTTCTTGGGCTAACGGAGGAAGAGAGCCCGGCTGGGTTTTAGCAGCTTGCAGGCGGCGGCTGCGTTGGTAGCACATGGTATTGGCAAAGCCTGGTTTTCTCAGGGACGGAAGAAGGGTGCTAAGTTTCACTTTCAATTGCACCCATTGTAAGGTTTTTCCCTGGGAATAGCTGTCGGGCGGGGCTTGGTGGCCATTTTGTGACTGGTGGAGCTCTCACCCTTCAGCACAGCTTGGGGCGGCCATTTTGTGTGGGCAGGCAGCCATTTGGGAGGGCGAGGTTCCATTACTCTCAGCTGGCTTATCTCTACTGTTCTGTGGCCGGGACAGCCCCGATACCATACTCTCATCAGATCTTGGAAGCTAAGCCAGTTTAGCTCTTTTAAAAAATTTTTATTTTTTTTGGACATTTGGTTTGTGGGCAATTGGAATGGCGCCCAAAAAAGGGGCAGGCCGGAGCAAGGGGAAGAAGCCAGCGCCCAAAGCTCCCCCCAAACGGCCAGCACCCACGGTGTCCTCTTCTGATGAAGAAGGGGTGGATGAGGTGCAGCAGGCAATTTTAGCGAGGTTGCTTGCAGTAGAGCAGGCTGCTGGGGCCCCAGCATCTGGCAGCAGAATTGGTACCGGTTCAGGGACAAGGAAGGAAACTCGGTCCTTGTCTAAGAAGCGCTTTCAGGCTGAGGTCCTCACCCGGTTGTCTTTGGTTGAAGGCAGGATGGCGACTGGAACTGGTGGTGGATGCCCGAGTCAACTGGAGGAGGATGAGGCGGGCCCTTCGGGTCGTGCACCTTCTCGGACAGGAGCTGTGCCTGCGTCGGATCCAATACAGGAAGGCAGGGGATCTGGTAAGTTGGAGGGGTCCACGTCTGGAGCAGCTTGGCCCTGGGGGCCTTGTGGGGCTGCTAACCCTTCGGGAGGAGGTACACATCATTCGCCCTGTACACACATAGTTGGAAACAGATGTGGCTGGACGCCTGGGCATCAACTTTCACATCAGCCAGTAGGGAGTTGTTGTGAGGTTCAGGACTCAAGCCAGATGCAGTGTTGTGGGTCCAAATGTCAGCTGAGCACATCTTACGCCAATATAATGGCCTCGGAGCTCCCATATGGTGATGTTGCATTGCCACTGGGGGATCATTTGTTACCAGCTACTAGGGATAAAATCTGTCGGGGCGATTATGTGGATGTATTTTCCCTCCTCTTTCGTGAATTGGAGAAGAAAGATAAGGAGGACTTGGAAGACAGGGATAAGGAAAAGCTTAGGAGGATGCGGGTTGACCGCACCTGGGCCAATCTGGTGGCCGGATTTTTGGTTTACGCCGGTGTTTTGGCCAAAGCTCAGCCATACAGAGGGGCGGCTTTATTCCAGTACTTTGCTATTGTATACAAAGCTTATACCGGCTTTACTGGCCCAGCTTGGCTACAATATGATGAAGAATTTCGGATGAGAGCTGCCATGAACCCTGCGATGCGCTGGGACCGTGTGCACCCGCATTTGTGGTTGCAGCTTATGTCGCCGGCACGCCCTAACACGGGTGATCGCTCCCATAGTGGCCATTTGGTACAACGTTTAGGAACATCTTTCAATCCCCGCCCTTCGGTGGGGCAGGCGGTTCAACCCCGCCAGATTTGCTGGGAGTTTGGGGCGCAGGGGGCCTGTAGTAGAAAAATGTGTCAGTATAGACATGAGTGCCCCATGTGTGGTGGCCCGCACCCATTCTCAGCATGTTTCAAGGGCAAGCCCCGCAGGGGACGGAAGCGCTACGAGCCTGGTAACCAGGGCTTTGGTGCTGGAAAAGGGGCCCAGTCCCATAAAGCTGATGGTACTTCGTGAATGGTTGAGGGACTATCCCGATAGGGAAGCTGGCAACAGTTTGTTACAGGGTTTTACATTTGGTTTTCACATTCCGTTTCAAGGACCTAGGGCCCCCTTTATGGCGGCAAACCTGGCATCTATTCGGGGCATGGAGGAGGTTGTTCGGCAAAAAATTGAGAAGGAAAGGCGTGAAGGCCGGATTTTAGGCCCCTTTCCTTTTCCCCCGGTGGTCAATCTTCGGGTTTCCCCATTGGGCATCGTTCCGAAAAAGGCACCAGGGGAATTCCGGCTGATTCACCATCTTTCCTATCCGCGGGGGGCATCAGTGAATGATGCCATCCCGGATTCATTGTGTTCAGTTCGCTATACTTCCTTCGACCAGGCAATCAGGATTGT
>NW_015174306.1:172856-172999 GCF_001447785.1 Gekko japonicus | reverse complement strand
TTCTGCTTTGTTTGTTGTTATCCATGTTTTTTGTTTCAGATGCTGCTGGCCGGACGGAGAGGAAGCGCGTCCTTATCGTCGGCCATAGTTATATATTTTGGGCAGCGCATAGGGCCAGGAGATCGCCCATTGGCCCTCAGCTG
>NW_015174306.1:72749-172447 GCF_001447785.1 Gekko japonicus | reverse complement strand
AGGAATTTTTCGCTCCCTTCTGTATTGGCTGAAAAGGGGGGAGTGTTTTTGCCTACCTTGCACTGGAACGGGTGGAGACGTTTATGGGTGAGGCTGGGTTTAAATAGGTTGGTCACTTTGTTGGCAGGGTGTTATTCAGTTACAGATGGCGGCACGGTGAGCACCGGCTGATAACCCCATTTGGGGCATAGGGGTCTTGTAAATACAGCCTTTGGGCCACGCGGCTCGGGGCGGGGAAAACAGACTGCCTAAGGATTGCAGGGATTTTTTCCTCCCTTTGAGCCTTGCGGTTCGGGGGTTGGGTTGGTTCCTGCAATTTCACTGGCCTGCTGGCCGGAACCGAGCCATACCCTTGGCTCGCTTCTGGGGCTTGGTGGCTCGCCCGAGGATCAATTGGCAAGGGAGGGGTTTGTTAAACCCCTGGCCTTGCCATGCCGCATCTGTCTTCCCCTTTGGACACTTTAAGCCGTTATGCTTGTTTTGATTTAAATAAAAAGTGGCCCATTAGTACCCAACACTGTTGTCTGTCTCTTTATTCCGATTTGGGTGGCAATGAGGGTTTCTTAAGCTTTTCACAGTGATTTAAATCTTTATGTTGAGAGCCTTTAGTTCCAGTGTTTTCCCCAAACACTTCAGTACACTTTCTTTGAGTATTCTCTAAGTCTTCTGGCTTCCAGAAGGCTGGTACACTCTTTGCACTACCCAGACCCCTTCTCTTGAAGCACCAGTACTCATCTTGAGTTTTTAATTGACTCATAAGGTTTCTAAAGGCAGTTTCTAACCACACCAGACCAGGATCTCTGTACTCTTCAGAGCTATCACTCTGTTTAGAATGGGTAGGAAAATGCCTTCTCTCTCTAGAAGATCAATCCCCTTTCCTTGGCACAAATGGGAGTCTCCATGTAACTGCCCACTCATCCTTGCCAACGTTCCCTCAGTTTTCCTGTCTGTGTTAAACTTCTCTCAGTTAGGGCTAAATTCCGAAACTGTCAGTACTCGACTCTTCTCCACTAGGGTTGAAAGCAGACTAATCCTCCTCATTCATAAGTCTTTCTCTGCTCAGCTGATGCTAACCAATCATATTGCTTGGAGCAGCCTGTTACTTGAGGCTCTCTGATTCTGTGAAGAATTAACCCTTCACAGTCCTTTATCTGTTTACACAGCACTTCTAAACTTTTAAAAGTGCAGTCCGTCACAACTTCAAAGTCTTCTTTTTTACCTGACTGAATTGTTTGAAGTTAGTTTCTCATATTTATAGGATGCAAAGGTTTCCTTCATCTGTTTCTTCACTGCTGATGTTTATAATTTAGGCAGTTTAAAACATCTGGCAAACTCTTCTTGCATTCTTAGGAATTACTACTCACTGCCGTATTACTTCTGGTTGCCAGGACACTGTGTGAAAAACTTGACTCTATTCAATACCTCTATTTTTAGAACAGAGCAATGAACATAACTTCTCCTTGCTAGTTTATTTTGCTTGTACATCCATTTGAACATTAGTCCTCCTTAGGTTTCCACAGTTGTCTCATTTATTCATTCAACAACTTCTTGTAGACCAAATATGGGCAAGATTAGGGGATCCCAGAGGAACTGAAAGTTGATCTTATCTTTATTGGAATATGCTTTGTGTCACCATGACCAATAGGGATACTAGTTTGCAGAGTGCAGTGTTCTCCATTGCTCTTTATTTTTTGATGTGCTAGTACTGCAATTTATTTTAAATGCTTCTGTATAGATATAGCACATCAACTATGTATTCTAGCCTACTATGTGGTCCATCAGCACTAATTTTTGCAGATGACCAACAAAATCTAGGGTGGGGGTATTTAGACCACAGTACACTAGTAGGCTTTCTTAGGACTGTTATTCTGCTTTAGTTATTTACAAAATTGCTATGCCGCCTCTCCAAAGAGCCTGCTCAAAGAGGTTTTAAAATAAGACATATAAAATATGTAAGTTACTATATTTAGGATGGGCCTGCCTATGGTGTACCGTCACAGAAGAAATATAAGCGATTCATACTTCCATTGTTTATTTTTCATTTGTATAATGTACCAAGTTAAGAGTTTTGTGAATCTCCTCTATGATAAATGAGCTCCAGATGCATGTGGACTGAGCACATTTCCCTGCAGGAGATGAGGTATGAGTTTCCACTTTACACAAAAGTATAAGTTATTCAGGTATCCTATCATCACTCTTAGTAATATCTGAAGCCATCCCAGAGTATGTGCAATTAAACTGTGAAGCTGTACGAAACAAAATGAAAACATCAATGATTTTTTCGAGACACCATCAACAAATATGGTTATAAATCTTTTTTTTTTATCATAGATTATATTCACTGAGCTGGTGAACTGAGTCAGCCTATCTGAGAGGACCCAGCCTAATTGTAGTTTCAGTATCAGGATGCAGCAGATGTTCTTGCACTGACTAGACCCAAACCTTTCTGAATTAGAATTTGCCTACAGTGTGTTTTCAATTTGCCAGAAAGAAACCATGAAAAAAGGAAGCCCAATCCAAGAATACACTTATCTGTATTCTAAATGAAGTGTGGGTAACCTGTTCAATCCTGAAATCTCAACAAAAAACAACTAGAGCCAAAATATGTCACTTTCTTTTCAAATGCAACCTGCTTCCTGCCCAGCATAACTCTTACTATCATTCCCTTTGCTTGTTCTTTCTTTAGCCCTTCCTTTAAGACCAACAGACCAGTCTAAGGTGGAATCTGCACTTGTCTTTCCCACTGGTGTCCCAGCCTTTTGACTCCATCTTCAAAAAAGCTTTCTACATTTGGTGTCGTTTTCACGCCTCAAGAGTGCTAGTATACTTTTGCACATCCACATATGTTTATCGTCCTTTCGGGACAGCTCCACTGTCATTACCCCTCCACACTGCTTTAAAAGAATCTTCTCCAAACAACATTCAAACAAGCATAGAGAAAGACGGAGTCACAGCAGCACGAAAATGATTTAAAAATGCAAATGCAGATTCGGCCTAAGTGACGAGGTTCATTCAACAACACTTTGCTGCTACTTCAGCCTTTTTTCCCCCAATAAAAACTTTTAAAACTAAAACTGTGCCAAACTTAGTATTTTAACATTTAAATCAGATTTATACTATCTCTTTGTTTCCTTGTGATCAGCCATTACCCTACTCCTATAAGATTTATATATCACATATTTATTTAAAAACCTACATTAGATGGACTCCTTAATAAGGACGATGTTTACTAACTTGAGTTCTAAGGTTGTACTGGAACATCAGTGCAAAGATGGAATATACCAGCAGCCAGCATTATGTTGCAAAATGTGATGCATGCTACACAAATGTTTCACGTGAGAAAGATAAACTGTGAAGATCACAGTCTTGCTAACATTCCTCAGAATAGATTGTTATTATTTTCTGTGAACTCCTAGATGAGGGTCAAATGCAGAAAGTTCAGCTGTACTACTGTGGTGCACAGACAGAACAGTGGTTTTGCCAGTGAACGGATCATCTTTGTAATACAACCAGAGGCTGCCATTTGTTAGTATAATTATCATTTCTCTATTCCCTGACCAGCAAAGGGAGACGTTTTGACTACAACTTTGGTTCTGGCCAGCTTAAAGCTGGAAATCTGACTCTCTTAGTTGCACAATATCTGAAGTCTGTGCAATATTTTCCAGTTGAAAGCCTGCTTTCTCATTGCAGGTATCTAGATTACGGTTTGCCTAATATCATGGTAGTTTTGCACAATTCAGTTTGAGACATTCAGTTTCAAAATGTCCTAACTAAAAATAATGAATTGAACTATTTTACTTGAACTTGCAGGACTGTGATTTATAACATACTTTTTCAGCCTCTCTCTCCCCCCCACTCCCTAGTTTTACTGCAACATGGAAAACTCTCAAAAGCAAATTGTCTGAGGTCCAAAGAGTCCATGACAGACACCCAGGAAACCTATATGGTGGATTTGTAGACAGTCTCCAATGACCCTTTGGATTCTGCTATGTGTAGGGCTCATCTCATTTCGGCAGGGCCAGAAGACATCATCCAGAAGTTTGACTGAGGCTAACCACCAGCAGTGTAATACTAGAGAGCCAGTGCAGTGTGAGAGCCGGCGTTGTTCAGTAGTTAGAGTGTTGAACTAGGATCTGGGAGGGCCCAGGTTTGAAGCTCCTCTCTGCCATAGAAGCTTGCTTGGACAATCTTGGGCAATCACAATCTCTCAGTCCAGCCTATTTTACAGGATTGTTGTTTTATGAGTATAAAACAGGAGGAAAGAAAACTGTAAGCTGCTTTGGGTCCCTGTTGAGGAGAGAAGCAAGGTATACCAGATCAAACAGGTATACCCGATCTTTCTCATTTCCTCCCTTGTTGGTTTCTTTACAGTGCAATCCTAAATCAACCAAAATTAATGGCTATAACTCTGCACAGGATTGCACTGTTAAAGACTTGGAACCAGAGTATCTCAGGGACCCTGCTTATTCACAAATGAACCAGCCTGTCCCTTAACATCCTTTATCGAGGCTCTTCTCGGTGTGCCTCCATCTTCAGGTTAAGCAGGTTGCTACCATGTAAAAGGCTTTTTCTGTGGCACCACCCCAGACCTGGAATGCTCTTCCTACTCAAACTTTCCTTGACTACTAGTTGTCATGCTTAAGGCAAGGTGAAGTTCACCCAAGGTTCTTAACACTAAATATAAACAGCTACTTGTTGGAGTGAGTGATTCAGCATGTCTGAACATTAGGGGGCACTACATCACTCCAAGTGTGCATAGGTGTTATCTCCTTGAGTGAGATGCCTCTCTTTGTCTTAATCTGGGAGTTGCTCTCTGACTCCTCCTCTCTCACACTTTGTCCTCTCACTCTATCTACATGGCCTTCCATGAAGACACATGTCGCTGCAGGTCTTTTCTGTGGAGACAATGCCCTCATACTACCACCCATATAATGCTGGATTAGCTAGCCATTTTTTATAGGGAACGTACTCTTTAGATTAAGCTTCTGTCTCTCCTTTTGAATGCAACTTGAATGTGAACTGGATCTACTTGAATAAATGTTGTTGTTGTTCAGTCGCACAGTTGAGTCAAACTCTTCGCGACCCCATGGACCAGGCCACGCCAGGCCCTCCTGTCTTCCGCCATCCTCTGAAGTTGGCTCAATTTCATGTTCGTTGCATCTATGACACTGTCCAACCATCTCATCCTTTGCCGCCCCCTTCTTCTTTGACCTTCAGTCTTTCCCAGCATCAGGGTCTTCTCCAGTGAGTGCTCCCTTCTCATTTGGTGGCCAAAGTATTTGAGCTTCAGTTTCATTATCTGGCCTTCCAGGGAACAGTCAGGGTTGATTTCTTTGAGGATTGACTGATTTGATCTTCTTGCAGTCCAAGGGACTCTCAAGAGTCTTCTCCAGCACCATAGTTCAAAAGAATCTATTCTTCGGCGCTCGGCCTTCCTTATAGTCCAACTCTCGCAGCCATACATGACTACTAGGAATACCATTGCTTTGACCATGCGGACTTTTGTTGGCAGGGTGATGTCTCTGCTTTTTATCATGCTGTTTAGGTTCGCCATCGCTTTCCTCCCAAGGAGCAGGCGTCTTTTAATTTCATGGCTGCCATCACAGTCTGCGGTGATCTGGGATCCCAGGAACGTGAAGTCTGTCACCACTTCCACAACTTCCCCTTCTATTTGCCAAGGAGTGATGGGGCCGGATGCCATGATCTTAGTTTTTTTGATGTTGAGCTTCAAGCCCACTTTTGCGCTCTCCTCTTTTACCCTGAGCAAGAGGCTCTTTAGGTCCTCTTCACTTTCTGCCATTAGAGTGGTATCGTCTGCATATCTGAGGTTGTTGATCTTTTCCCCAGCAATCTTAATTCCCGCTTGTGATTCATCCAGGCCAGCATTTCGCATGATGTACTCTGCATATATATTAAATAAGCAAGGTGACAATATACATCCTTGTCGTACTCCTTTTCCTATGCTGAACCAATCAGTTGTTCCATATCCGGTTCTAACTGTCGCTTCTTGGCCCTTATACAGGTTTCTCAAGAGACATGTGAGGTGGTCTGGTACTCCCATCTCTTTAAGGACCTGCCATAGTTTGTTGTGATCCACACAGTCAAAGGCTTTAGCATAGTCAATGAAGCAGAAGTAGATGTTTTTCTGGTACTCTCTTGCTTTCTCCATAATCCAGCGAATGTTGGCAATTTGATCTCTAGTTCCTCTACCTCTTCGAAACCCAGCTTGTACTTCTGGCAGTTCTCTATCCACGTACTGTTGAAGCCTAGCTTGTAGGATCTTGAGCATGACCTTGCTAGCGTGTGATATGAGTGCAATTGTGCGATAGTTTGAACATTCCTTGGCATTGCCCTTCTTTGGGATTGGAATGTATACTGATCTTTTCCAATCCTGTGGCCACTGTTGCGTTTTCCAAATTTGCTGGCAAATGGAGTGCAGCACTTTAACAGCATCATCTTCTAAGACTTTGAATAGCTCAGCTGGAATACCATCACCTCCACTAGCTTTGTTGTTAGTAATGCTTTCTAAGGCCCATTTAACTTCACATTCCAGGATGTCTGGCTCGAGGTCAGTGATTATACCGTCGTGGTTGTCAAGGACATCGAGGTCTTTCTTGTATAGTTCTTCTGTGTATTCTTGCCATCTTTTCCTAATCTCTTCTGCTTCTGTTAGGTCCCTACCGTTTTTGTCCTTTATCATGGCCAGCTTTGCATGGAACGCTCCCTTGATTTCTCCAACTTTCTTGAAGAGATCTCTAGTCCTTCCCATTCTATTGTTTTCTTCTATTACTTTGCACTGTTCATTCAGGAAGGCCTCCTTATCTCTCCTTGCTGTTCTCTGGAAATCTGCGTTCAGTTGGGTAAATCTTTCCTTTTCGCCTTTGCCTTTCGCTTTCCTTCTTTCCTCTGCTATTTGTAAAGCCTCATCAGAAAGCCACTTTGCTTTCTTACATTTCTTTTTCTTTGGGATGGTGGTGATTGCTGCCTCCTGTACGATGTCACGAACCTCTGTCCATAGTTCTTCAGGCACTCTATCTATCAAATCCAGACCCTTGAATCTATTCTTCACCTCTACTGTATATTCATCAGGGATGCGATCTAGGTCAAACCTGAATGGCCTCGTGGTTTTCCCAATTTTCTTCAGTTTAAGTCTGAATTTTGCAATGAGTAGCTCATGATCTGAACCACAGTCAGCTCCAGGTCTTGTTTTTACTGACTGGATAGAGCTTCTCCATCTTTGACTGCAAATTATATAGTCAATCTGATTTCGGTGTTGCCCATCTGGTGATGTCCATGTGTAGAGTCGCCTCTTAGGTTGTTGGAAAAGGGTGTTCGCTATGACCAGTGTGTTCTCTTGACAAAACTCTGTTAACCTTTGCCCTGCTTCATTTTGCTTTCCAAGGCCAAACTTGTCTGTTATTCCAGTTACCTTTTGACTTCCTACTTTAGCATTCCAGTCCCCTATGATGATGAGGACATCATTTTTTGGTGTTAGTTCTAGGAGGTGTTGTAGGTCTTCATAGAACCGGTCCACTTCAGCCTCTTCTGCATCAGTGGTTGGGGCATACACTTGAATTACTGTGATGTTGAATGGTTTGCCTTGGAATCGGACAGAAATCATTCTGTCATTTTTGAGATTGTATCCCAGTACTGCCTTTTGCACTCTCTTGTTGACTATAAAGGCCACACCATTTTTTCTACGAGATTCCTGGCCACAGTAGTAGATATAATGGTCTTCTGAGTTAAATTCGCCCATTCCTGTCCACTTTAGTTCACTGATTCCTAGGATATCGATGTTCAGTCTTGCCATCTCATTTTTGACCACGTCAAGCTTACCTTGATTCATAGATCTTACATTCCAGGTTCCTATGCAGTATTGTTCTTTGCAGCATCGGACTTTCCTTTCACCATCAGACACATCCACAACTGAGCGTCCTTTCGGCTTTGGCCCAGCCGCTTCACTCTTTCTGGGGTTACTTGTACTTGTCCTCTGCTCTTCCTCAGTAGCATATTGGACACCTTCCGACCTGAGGGGCTCATCTTCCGGCGTCATATCTTTTAGCCTTTTGATACTGTCCATGGGGTTTTCTTGGCAAAAATACTGGAGTGGGTTGCCATTTCCTTCTCCAGGTGGATCACGCTTGGTCTGAGTTCTCTGCTGTGGCCTGTCCGTCTTGGGTGGCCCTTCACGGCATAGCCCACAGCTTCATTGAACTGCGCAAGCCCCCTCGCCACGACAAGGCAGTGATCCATGAGGGGCCACAAGTGATGGGCCACTACATAAAAGTGCCTAACATCTGGTGACACTCTGGACAAAACTCTATGGTAGAATTAGCTTCAAACCATAGAGTTTTGCCCCCAAAACAGAGTGTAGCCCCCACGATGTCACCAATATGTGTATGTCACTTTCGGGTGATGTAGGCACGTCACTGACATCCCTGACGTGTACGTCACCTGGAGGGGGCATAGGAACGTCACGCTTCTTCCCTCCCCTCTCTTCGAGCCTCCTTGTAAGTCCACCGCCGGCTTGTGGGCCAGACTTGGCAACCCTACTTTTCTCGTAGGGCTTGGTCCCCAGGCCCCTGATCATCCTTGATCCCGGTCAAACGAGCGGGATGATCCACTGCCAAAAGGAGGCAAATTAGAGCCGGAGCAAAAAGAACCGCGGGAGTGCAATCTGACGTGCCCCCACGGCTCTATGCTCTGGCAGCTGATCAAATGTTGTGCAGCAAACCGGCAGTAGCACAGTTGTGCGCATGCGTGGGATGGGGAACGGCGCTGGCTGCGACGGGCTACCAGCGCTTCCCCGACCAGACGCCTGGAGTTGCCGCACATCATCCGGAAGGTAGTGCTCTGTTGCTAGTACCTTTTAAATGTGCATTTTCGGGCCGAAGGGACGGATCGGGGATGGGTGCGTGATGCTTCCCAGATGTTGCGGTGTGCTTGATGCGCCCCCGATCTGTCCCTCTTGCGGGGCAAATCCTCCTGTGTGACCGGGGCCCTCATTGCTCTCTTCTGTTTGGAGGCTAAGGCCTTCTACGGCTGTTACCTGCTAGCACTGAAACCTCTGAATATGGAGGTTCTCATTAGTCACTATGGCTAGTAGTTATTGACAGACCACTCCTCCGTGAATCTCTCTAACCCACCTTTAAAGCCACCTGTGCACAGGGTCATCACTATATCCACTACTAACTCCAAACCAGTGGCACCAATGGTCCAAACAAGATAGGACCAGGCCAGACAGGACTCTGAAAGAATATTCAACCCCTTGCCTTGCTTTCATCTAACAGGGGGGGGGGAACCTTACTCCCCCAATACCTTGGTAAATTTTTTCCTCCCTATTTCTTTCTTTCTTTCTTTTTGCCCAAGGAACTTTTCAAAGAGTCGGGAGAGATAAGAGGAAGCAGGCAGGCATCTATCACATGTTGACACTGTCTAACCATCTCATCCTTTGCCGTCCCCGTCTTCTTTGACCTTCAATCTTTCCCAGCATCAGGGTCTTCTCCAGTGAGTGCTCCCTTCTCATTTGGTGGCCAAAGTATTTGAGCTTCAGTTTCATTATCTGGCCTTCCAGGGAACAGTCAGGGTTGATTTCTTTGAGGATTGACTGATTTGTTCTTCTTGCAGTCCAAGGGACTCTCAAGAGTCTTCTCCAGCACCATAGTTCAAAAGAATCTATTCTTCGGCGCTCGGCCTTCCTTATAGTCCAGCTCTCGCAGCCATACATGACTACTGGGAATACCATTGCTTTGACCATGCGGACTTTTGTTGGCAGGGTGATGTCTCTACTTTTTATCATGCTGTTTAGGTTCGCCATCGCTTTCCTCCCAAGGAGCAGGCGTCTTTTAATTTCATGGCTGCAGTCACAGTCTGCGGTGATCTGGGATCCCAGGAACGTGAAGTCTGTCACTACTTCCACAGCTTCCCCTTCTATTTGCCAAGGAGTGATGGGGCCGGATGCCATGATCTTAGTTTTTTTGATGTTGAGCTTCAAGCCCACTTTTGCGCTCTCCTCTTTTACTCTGAGCAAGAGGCTCTTTAGATCCTTTTCACTTTCAGCCATTAGAGTGGTATCATCTGCATATCTGAGGTTGTTGATCTTTTCCCCAGCAATCTTAATTCCCGCTTGTGATTCATCCAGGCCAGCATTTCGCATGATGTACTCTGCATATATATTAAATAAGCAAGGTGACAGTATACATCCTTGTCGTACTCCTTTTCCTATGCTGAACCAATCAGTTGTTCCGTATCCGGTTCTAACTGTCGCTTCTTGGCCCTTATACAGGTTTCTCAAGAGACATGTGAGGTGGTCTGGTACTCCCATCTCTTTAAGGACCTGCCATAGTTTGTTGTGATCCACACAGTCAAAGGCTTTAGCATAGTCAATGAAGCAGAAGTAGATATTTTTCTGGTACTCTCTTGCTTTCTCCATAATCCAGCGAATGTTGGCAATATGATCTCTCGTTCCTCTACCTCTTCGAAACCCAGCTTGTACTTCTGGTAGTTCTCTATCCACGTACTGTTGAAGCCTAGCTTGTAGGATCTTGAGCATGACCTTGCTAGCGTGTGATATGAGTGCAATTGTGCGATAGTTTGAACATTCCTTGGCATTGCCCTTCTTTGGGATTGGAATGTATACTGATCTTTTCCAATCCTGTGGCCACTGTTGCGTTTTCCAAATTTGCTGGCAAATGGAGTGCAGAACTTTAACAGCATCCTCTTCTAAGACTTTGAATAGCTCAGCTGGGATACCATCACCTCCACTAGCTTTGTTGTTAGTAATGCTTTCTAAGGCCCATTTAACTTCACATTCCAGGATGTCTGGCTCGAGGTCAGTGATTATACCGTCGTGGTTGTCAAGGACATCGAGGTCTTTCTTGTATAGTTCTTCTGTGTATTCTTGCCATCTTTTCCTAATCTCTTCTGCTTCTGTTAGGTCCCTACCGTTTTTGTCCTTTATCATGGCCAGCTTTGCATGGAACGCTCCCTTGATTTCTCCAATTTTCTTGAAGAGATCTCTAGTCCTTCCCATTCTATTGTTTTCTTCTATTACTTTGCACTGTTCATTCAGGAAGGCCTCCTTATCTCTCCTTGCTGTTCTCTGGAAATCTGCGTTCAGTTGGGTAAATCTTTCCTTTTCGCCTTTGCCTTTCGCTTTCCTTCTTTCCTCTGCTATTTGTAAAGCCTCATCAGAAAGCCATTTTGCTTTCTTGCATTTCTTTTTCTTTGGTATGGTGGTGATTGCTGCCTCCTGTACAATGTCACGAACCTCCGTCCATAGTTCTTCAGGCACTCTATCTATCAAATCCAGACCCTTGAATCTATTCTTCACCTCTACTGTATATTCATCAGGGATGCGATCTAGGTCAAACCTGAATGGCCTCGTGGTTTTCCCAATTTTCTTCAGTTTAAGTCTGAATTTTGCAATGAGTAGCTCATGATCTGAACCACAGTCAGCTCCAGGTCTTGTTTTTACTGACTGGATAGAGCTTCTCCATCTTTGACTGCAAATTATATAGTCAATCTGATTTCGGTGTTGCCCATCTGGTGATGTCCATGTGTAGAGTCGCCTCTTAGGTTGTTGGAAAAGGGTGTTCGCTATGACCAGTGTGTTCTCTTGACAAAACTCTGTTAACCTTTGCCCTGCTTCATTTTGCTTTCCAAGGCCAAACTTGTCTGTTATTCCGGTTACCTTTTGACTTCCTACTTTAGCATTCCAGTCCCCTATGATGATGAGGACATCATTTTTTGGTGTTAGTTCTAGGAGGTGTTGTAGGTCTTCATAGAACCGGTCCACTTCAGCCTCTTCTGCATCAGTGGTTGGGGCATAGACTTGGATTACTGTGATGTTGAATGGTTTGCCTTGGAATCGGACCGAAATCATTCTGTCATTTTTGAGATTGTATCCCAGTACTGACTTTTGCACTCTCTTGTTGACTATAAAGGCCACACCATTTTTTTCTATGAGATTCCTGGCCACAGTAGTAGATATAATGGTCTTCTGAGTTAAATTTGCCCATTCCTGTTCAGTCTTGCCATCTCATTTTTGACCACGTCAAGCTTACCTTGATTCATAGATCTTACATTCCAGGTTCCTATGCAGTATTGTTCTTTGCAGCATCGGACTTTCCTTTCACCATCAGACACATCCACAACTGAGCGTCCTTTTGGCTTTGGCCCAGCCGCTTCACTCTTTCTGGGGTTACTTGTACTTGCCCTCTGCTCTTCCTCAGTAGCATATTGGGCACCTTCCGACCTGAGGGGCTCATCTTCCGGCGTCATATCTTTTAGCCTTTTGATTCTGTCCATGGGGTTTTCTTGGCAAAAATACTGGAGTGGGATGCCATTTCCTTCTCCAGGGAATCACACTTGGTCTGAGTTTTCTGCTGTGGCCTGTCCGTCTTGGGTGGACCTCCATGACATAGCCCACAGCCTCATCGAACCACACAAGACCCCTTGGGGGGTGAATAAATGTAAGTTTACCTTTTTACAATATACTTCTTGGGAGATTTATTTACTACACTCAGTATCACACTTCTGTTACTGTGCAAACTCCAAATATCCTGGTAGAGTTATGGGTCCAGAGTGAATTTTAAAATTTAAAAGGGATTTTTCTTATTTGTTCGTTTTTCTCTTGCTTGAGCAATTACAAGGCTTCACTGCCTGCTGGCAAGAACAAAAGACATTGGGAATTCGCTTAACAGCTGGTCACAAGCTGTCAGTGCAAAAAGAAACTTTTTCCCCCTCTCTCCCTTTCTTTTGCATTGCTTACATGACACAACAATATGCAATTCTGGAGAAACTTAATGGACACAATTTCAATGTGTGGCTTCTTAAGGAGGAAAAAGCTAATTTTTCATTAACTGCTTCATGACCTTTGGGGACTGAAAATGAGATCATGAGATTGGATAATGCAGATGGTAAAGCACAAAATTTAATTATTAGTACACTGGCTAATTCCCAGTTGGTGTACATAAAAGGACAAGATACCGCAAAAGGGATGACTGAAGCCTTAAGAAAGGTCTATAAGAGCAAGACCAGGCTAGCAAGATTTCTTTGTTTAAAGAACTTTTCTCAGTTAGGCTAAAACAAAGTCAAAATGCAGAAACTCATATAGAAATGTTACTAAATCTAATTGACAAGCTTGTTACTGCTACTGCTGGTAAAGTGCTAGATGAGAATTTAAAGTTCCCTACCTGAATCTTATTGTTATATTGCACTAGCACTTTATGTATTGTTTAGACCTATTTTATTGTAATTTTACTAATTTAACTGTTTTATCTTGTCATAATATTATGTAAGCCACCCTGAGCCTGCTTCGGCGGGGAGGGCGGGATATAAATTAATTAAATAAATAAATATTCTGCATTCATTTCAACATTTAATGGGAAAGATTCTAAGTTGGAAGACATTCTGGGACTGATAAGAGTTGAGTACCGTAAACAAAAGGGCTATGATGAGCAGCACAAAAGCAAGAATGACTCAAGTTACATGGTCCAAGCAGCCAGGTTAAGGGGGGCAAGAACTAAGCCTACTGACCACAGAAAGCCCAAACCCAAAGACAAAAGAAATGTCCCTCACTACCTCAATTGTAACAACCCAGGTCATACCCAAAAATAGTGCTTGCTCAATAGAAATGATAATGCCAGTACCAGCAAGCAACCTCACACTCAAACACAGAAACAGGATTTCTCCCAAAGAAAGCAATTTTATTACTGATTAGCACGAACTGATGAAAATCACAAGCTTGGGCTAATTGATAGTGGTGGTTGCATACATATGACATCAGATAGCAATTTTTTTTGATAAACTGGTCACAAATGCTACAGGAAAAGTATAACTAGCTAATGGAGATCATGTAGACATACGAGGAAAAGGGAAAGTTACATTAAACTGCCAAATGGATGATGGAGGAACTGAAATTATTGCAGATTATGTTTTTATACATTCTTTTTATATATGTATATATATATATACATTCCTGATCTAAAGGCAAATTTGGTAAGTGTACCCACACTATCAGAAAAAAAGATTTGCCGTACGCATTGAGAATTACGTATGCACTGTCTCATGCCAAGGTGAGCTATGTTCCACAGGTGATCTCAGAAATGAAGTTTTGGAACTAGACTGCCAGAAACCAAAGGCCTGTGCAGCCAAGATGACAACTGCTATCCAGAAGTCCCTGGAGCTTTGGCACAGGACATTTGCTGATCGTGACCCAGAAGCCATCTTGAAACTACAAACAAAGGAATTGGCAACAGGTATCAATATAAGTGAGTGTGCCAATGATTATCAATTATGTGTAAGTTGTATAAAGGGAAAGGCAACTCAGCCTGTTCCCAAACAAAGTCAGAGATGCTACTAAACCACTTGAGCTAATTTACACGGATTTATGTGGGCCCACCAAATCAGCATCATTCAGAAATAACACTTATCTATTATCTTTTATTGATGATTTTTCAAGATATACTGTGTGTTATTTGCTGAAGAAAAAAATCACAAGCTGAGCAGAAACTGAGCAGAAATTGCCATGGTTTCTAAAAAGTTCAACAGGAAACCCCAAGCCATCCAGTCTGACCATGGTGGTGAGTACATGTCTAGATCACTGCAGGCATTCTAAGGGACCATGGAATCCAACACAGACTTTCTGTACCCCACACACCAGAATAGAATGGGGTTGATGAGCACAAGAATTGTTCCAGTTTGGTGTAGTGGTTTGGTGCGCGGACTCTAATCTGGGAGAACTGGGTTTGATTCCCCACTCCTCCACTTGCACCTGGCTGGATGGCCTTGGGCAAGCCGTAGCTCTGATAAGAGCTGTCCTTGAAAAAGAGCAGTTTCTGTCAAGAGCTCTCTCAGCCCCACCTACCTCACAGGGTGTCTGTTGTGGGGAGGGGAAGAGAAAGGAGTTTGTAAGCCGCTCTGAGACACCTTTGGGTAGTGAAGGGTGGGGTCTAAATCCAAACTCTTCTTCTCTTCTTCTTCAAACACCTAAGCAATGCTAACTTTTACTTGGGAATTCAGATTGAATGGGAACCAGATGGAAGTTATCTTCTTAGTCAAAAGCAGAAAATACTGGAACTATTGCAAAGCCTGGAAGGTGTTAATCCTGGTTCTGGAAGGTATTGATCCAGTGCCCACAAACATGATGCCAGATTAGCTGGCCGTTTGTGATAGGGAAAGTACTCTTTAGATTAGACTTCTTTCTCTCCTTTCAACTCGAACCTGAATGTGAACTGGCTCTACTTGAAGAAATGTAAGTTTACCTTTTTTGAAATATACTTCTTGGGAGATTTATTTATTGCACTCAGTATCACACTTTTGTGACTGGGCAAACTCTGCTATATTAACCAAATATCCCAATACTACCAACCATTGTTTAGATCTTATTATTTTATCACTGGCCTTATTTGATTGTTTAACTTTTCAATTGGTTTGTTATCAGTCTTATTTTATTGTACATTGCCTTGCCTGTTATTTTAACAGAAAGACAGCATATTGTAACTTTATAAAATATAAAAAAATAAATTTAGCTTCAGGTTTCTAACGTCCATGTTGATTCTAATAACCATAAACAGCAGCAGGAACATTCAGAATGTTGGTTTTCCCAACGTTCTAGCTCATTCTTTTAGGCGAGAGGGGTCCAAAGTAGGTCATAAGTCAAACGGTCTTTCTGGTATAGCATCAGCCTTGTACAAAGTATCTGTTTGTTCCTATTACAAAAAACCACAGTCAAACTTTATACTTCACATATTTTGAAACCGCCCTCGTGGGACAGCATCTCTGTTTGGCTGGTGGTCTGTGGGCTGCAGAGGGGCCAGGAACATTTATGAGAAACAAACACTTTAGATATTCAGCTTAACTTAGCAGCCATTTGAAATAAAGGATAAGGGTGCTGTGTCTGTTTTTCAGTACAGTTGCCAGCGGTCAGACTTCACTGTTCCAGCACAAATTTTATCTTCTTGATATCAACTGGGTGTGTGTGTGTCCTTAGGACGTGTTTTAAAATGAAAAATACTACCCACCAGGCCATCTGCACATACTCAGAGGCACTATGGGCTCTAAAGGTTATTTGTGACATGCTCTGCAACCTATACATGATAACTCAGAAGTCTCATTTTGCTCAGTGGGGCTTCCCCGTGGGTAAGAATACATGAGATTGCAGCTTGAGCCCCAATGAATAGTAATGGAATAAGGCTTAGTAGCTTCCCGCTAACTTCATGTTTACATTATGCACACAAACGGCACTTGAACAGGCACTAGTTCAAAGGAAAATAGTAAGAGAATGGATTTTGTAACTGTGTTCCCAGAAATCGAAGTACTCCATGCTGAGGATTATTACAAAAGGAACTGAAAACAAAACTGCCAGTATTATAATGTATAGATGGTGCAAGCTCATTTCGAATACTGTGTGCTGTTCTGTTCACCATATGTCAAAAAGGGCATTGGAGAGCAGGAAAAAATACAGAAGAGGGCAACCAAGATGATTAAGGGGTTGGATCACCTTTCCTATGAGGAAAGACTTTTCCATTTTAAAAGGTGATGACTAAGGGGGGATATGGCAAAGGTTTTTAAAATTATGTATGGGAAAGAGAGCGCAGATAGAGAGAATTTTCCCACCCTTCCAAAATAGTAGAAGTTGAAGGCACCTAATGAAGTTGATATGCAATATATTGAGGATGAAAAAATGGGTGATTATTCAATGAGTGACTAAAATGCAGAAACTGCTAGAGGATACAGTGATGGCCACAAGCATAGATGGCTTTAAAGGGGCATTAGACAAATTCATGGACAGTAAGTCGATCAGTGGCTATTAGCCACAATGACGAAAGGGAGCCTCTACATTCAGAGGCAGTAAATCAATGCGCACCACTGCTAGGAGCCACCATCTGGGAAATAACTTGGCATCTATGCCCTGATGTTGGCGCTTCAGAGCAACTGGTTGGCCACTGTGTGAGACAGGAAGCAGAACTAGATCGCTGGTCTGATCCAACAGGACTTTTCTTATGTTCAAGAATGGGGTTATTCTGTTCTCAGTCAACCCAGTGTGCTCAGTGGTAAAAAAGGCAAACTGGATGTTGGGGACTACTAGGAAAGGAATAGAAAATAAAATGGCTGATATTATAATACTCTTGTATTTATTTATGGTGTGGCTTCATTTGGAATGCTGTGTGCAGTTCTCAGGGAATTTCAGACAGCTGATATGTTCCGTTTCAGGAACTGTTCACTAACGGTTTCTGTCTGTCATTTCAGACAGAACCGCTTTAGTAACAGTTCTCTAACAGAATATATTTCCCCTTTCAGAGAGAAATGCTCCTGTCCCATTAGGGAAGTGTTCCTGAGCCATTTTTACCTCAAACTGCTTCCAAGCGGTCTTCAATTTCTTCTACTGTTCCTGAAGTGCTATGGGGTGCTGTGTAAAATGCCCCGTAGCACTTCCTCCAGTGACCAGGTTTTCCTACCCTTTTTCACCTGCCCGGGCAATCTCTGTCTTTTTTTAAAAAAATGTTCTTTTAAGAGTGCTATGGCGCTGTAACACAACCCCAAAACAGCGCAATAGCAACCCCATTGGGATGCCTGGACCACTGAGATACATGAGATCACTACATCTGGGGAAAACAGTGATTTCAATGGAGCACAATGCCATGGAGTCCTCCTTCCACAGCATTCACTTTATGCCTGGGAACTGATATCTGTAGGCAGGAGATAAGCTGTAACTCTGCAATGCTCCCTCTAAGCTATGGAGTCCTGTGAGAAAAAATTCTACTCTGTGAGCTATTGGCATTAAAGTTGTGAGTGAGCAATTTGGCTACTGCATCAATTAGTTTGCTCTGGAGCCATCCTCCCTGAGCTAAGACAGAAACGTGTGAGCCAGAGGCTAAAAAACTGTGAGCTAGCTCACACTACTCAGCTTAGAGGGAACACTGGCTGTAAGTGCAGGGGATCCTCTGGTCCCACCTGCAGGCATGGCATCTCAGTATACTGGCCATCAAAAGGAAGATGCTGTTTGCAAGGCTAGAAGGAGCTAGTATGGTTTGGAAAAGCAGGAGGGTTTTTTTTAAAATCCTGCCACAGGTTTTGAGTTCCTGGAATTCTCCTTAGGCAAGATAGCTACTTGTAAAACAGAGGCTGGGAAAGAGGGGAACAAAAAGGCAGCCTGTCTCTTGGCCCTAAATACTGCGTGGGGTCAGGGGAAGCAGTTTAAGGTGCCTGAAGGAGAAAAGGAAGAGATTTTTACATTCCAGGCAGCCTGAAAGAGAGTACAGTCACGGCAAGGGGAGGAGGGGGGAACAGGACAGTTTACAAACCCAGACAGCATCCCCTCCTCCCTTCCTAACATTCCAGAAATCAAATCCAGAAGTGTGTGCGTGCCTGAGCTTCCACTTGTTTCCAGGTGGCAGATGTAGTGATCTCATGTATCTCAGTGGTTCAGGCATCCCAATGGGGTCACTATTGCGCTGTTTTGCGGTTGTGTTACAGCACCATAGCGCTCTTAAAAGAATGTTTTAAAAAAAGAGAGATGGAAATCGCCCACACGGGCGAAAAAGGACGGGAAAACAAAGCGGTGCAGTTTGAAATTACAAACCACATCTTTTTTCCCACCATAGAGAACAATGGAGGGGATGGGGCAACCTGTTTGGGGGCCCCTAGAATTGGATCCCCTGGTTCAATGTTCCTGAAACATGGTGGGTATCTTGGGGAGAGGCTCCAGCAGCTACCCTGCGATTTTGGAGCCTCTCCTTCAAACCCCCTTCCCTCTAGCCCCCATAATGTACCCTATGTTTTTGCCATTGATTTCAATGGCCCATAGGATATAATGGGGCCGAACTGCGGGAAGCCGATTCAGATCAGAGAATCTGAATCGGCCCACAGCAGCCTGAAAGGGGCCTGAATGGGCCATTTTTGGGGGTGCATTTGGTTCAGACGAACCAAATGCACATCCCTCCAGCAGTCGGCTTGCTCGGGCTCTCTGCAGCTGCGGGGATCCTGAGCAAGCCAAGGGAAGGTGGTTTAAACCACCTCTCCTTCCCTCCAGCAGCCAGCTTGCTTGGGCTTCCCAAGCAAACCAAGGGAAGGGAAGGTGGCGGAGCAGCTGGAGACATTGAGCCTCAGCTCCACAAGTAATGAGCACTCGAGCCCCGCTCCCAGCAGCCCTCAGGCCGGAGCACCTGGAGCAGTCTAGGGGTGCGGATTGGCAAAAAGCAAAACCAAAAGCGCAGGAACTCGAGAGAACTCCAGGAATGGAGCCGGTTCCTCTTCCACAGCCCAAAATGCGACCCACGAACCCTGAGCTTGCTTTTTCTCTTGCCTCCGCACAGACCCCGAACAGGGGTCACTGGGGTGTGTGGGGGGTTATGGTAAATTTCCTGCATTGTGGAGGGGGTTGTACTAGATGACCCTGGAGGTCCCTTCCCACTCTATGAGTCTATGATTCTATAATTCACCCAGGCTGGCTGTGGGCATGCCAGCACCTCTGTTAGGCAGAAGCGCCTGAGATCCTCCCCCTCCCCTTTTCCTTCGCCCGACTTGGAGGCGAAGGGAAGGGAGAAGGGGGAGAGAATGGATCCCAGGTGCTTCTGCCTGTCAGAGGGGCTGGTGCACACTTCCGGTGATGTCAGGGGGTGTGGCATATGCTAATAAGTTATGCTAATGAGCTCCTGGAGTTCTTTTTCTATGAAATGACCCCTGGCAACACCATTCCTATTTACTTGTTTTTTAGGCCTTTTTAAGAAAGAAGCATAAAGTTGGAAGCAGGGAACAGAAAAGCAGGAGAGGAAGAAATGCAAGAGACAAAAAAGAGGAAAGGATAATGAGTTAAAAAAGATGAACATATATGTTAAAACATTGAAAGTGGCTGCCCTACTATAGGCTTGAGATGAAAAGCAGGTTTTGAAACATCACTTGAAGACCATTGCATAAGAATGCAGCTAGAATCTACTGTGCGAGGAAAAGAGAGAAGGTCTTGGGTAATATAACAACAGATTCCCAGTCATTCTGGATAAATGCCACAACAAATCTGACACATTAATTTTCCTACTGATAATTGCTTCCTTTAATATGATTATTCTTTATGAATTCCCTTTCTAACCTATAAAGAGTAATCATTCATCCAGAACATATGCATATTTTACAGACCACTATTCCCCTGAGGTTTCTCCTCTTACACAAAGTAACATTTTTAAACACTGAATTTATATGCCTATTTTTAGCAAACACAGTGCCACAAGGATATGAGTAATTTTACTCCTGGGCTGTCATCTTGAAAGAATTACTAACTCTTTATAAAATGTGAAGAGTGGTGTGTTGGTCCATTACAAAATAAAAAAATTAAAATCTAAATAGATTAAACTGTCATAATAACTTCATTAGAACCAACAAACAATCCTAAACAGAGTCAAACCCTTCTAAGCCCATTGACTTATTTAGATCCAGAAGGGTATTTAGTCAAATGCAAGGCTAGGATTTTTCACAAGTTATTTCATCAGCTAAAAGGGGGGTTTATCTTACATTCACATACATGTTCAAACTATGTTCAATAAATATTGTGTGTGTGTATGTGTGTGTGTGTGTAACATTCTTAAGGGAGTTGTCTTACATTTAGACTCATCTTCCTTTCAAGTAAATATGATAACACAAATCTTACTTGGGTATGATAACATGAAAAGGAGCAGCAAGAGGTGATGCATGGTTGAACCTCTGTCTGCAATATTTGAAAGCTTTAGGGTGATGATCCAGGGAATAGGTGACAGAACTAAACTAGGTGTGGAATATGCAGTTTTCCTGTTTTGTTGTTTTTTAAGAAATGTAAATATCCAATATTTGGTCTAGTACCACAGTATGAAGCGGTGGCGCAGGCAGTAAAACGCCTGCACTAATAACATCGCTCGGCAGCCATGATGGCTGTTCGAGCACCACCACGGTCGAGGTGAGCTCTCGACCTTTATCCCAGCTCCCGCCCACCCAGCGGACCGAAAGCAGTTAGTGCAAGTAGGTAAATGGGTACCCACCCTTAGTAGGATGGGGGGCACCCTGCCTAGAACGTGGTGGACGGCGGCGTGGTGGACGGCGGCAAGTGATCGGAGGTGGCGTGATACGGGGCGGGACGGCGGCGGCAGCAGAAGCGGCAGCAGTGGCGGCGGCGGGTTGCTGGGACCAACGGAGCAATCCCTGCTGGCCAGAGAGAGAGGAGACACCTGGGCGGCTGCCGACGAGATGGGCGAGACTGGTGCATGACGATGCTGGAGGCCGGCGTAAAGCGGAGCCGGAAGGACATAGCTAGAACCGGAAGAAGGCGCGAATCGTGCACCCAAAGGAGGAACTGTCGACCGAAATGGAGCCCGCCGGGATGAAAGTGAAAGCGCCGAGCCAAGGAGCATGTCAATCTACCACCACAAAGGGTGCTAGTAGGTAACCCCACCCCATAACTCTGTGGCCATAGTTAGGGTAATTTGTGGGTGACTAGCACCATATGTAAGCCGCTCAGAGACCCCCTGAGAAGGGGGTTCAAGCGGGATATATAGTCGAAGGTTAAATAAATAAAATAAATAAATAAGTATGGAGGAGGGGGTTAACACTTTACCCTACACCATTTTCATAACCTCAATAAGCTCTCCAGACCTATTGTTTGTTCCGTGAGGGGAGACATAACAGGAATCATCATATTGGTACGATTATGTTTTTACCTTGCAGGTCAAAGAGCTGCTATACAGGAGACTGAGTTTTGATTCAGAGTGTGGGGGACACAGGCTCAATCTTATCAAAGACCCTCTGCTTCTTTTCTTTAAACTTTTACAACCCTCAGGAGAACTAGTCACTGATTTCCTAACAGCATTTAGCTCTAGCATTTGGCCTGAAAACTCTATGGTATCATAGAGTTTCTAGCTGAATGCTAGAGTGTCCCCCTGGCGATGTGCCTAGCGCAATGACCTCACTTCCGGGACATCATCGCAGTGCGCACACTATGTGCACGCACCAGAAGATCCCAGGAGAAGAGCTTCTCCCCCCCACCAGAAAAAGCTACACCTTTGCCATGAATCTAAAAGTGTGTCTGGAGTGTGGATAATTTAGAAGGCTGCCATCTCACTAGAATGATCAGTTCAGACATTTTATCTTGTCTAGACGCACTTCTAATGGAGACACCAGAGCTATTAGTTTTTCTGAGGCAAGAGACTTTATTTCATTTTGTTAAATGGTAAAATAGATGATAGATTTTTATAGAATTAGGAAAGGGTCCTGTGTAAAGAGAGAGCAGCAGAGAATTTAGCAAGGTATTTAGAACTTAATTGTGTTTGTTTCTTTAAGTAAATTGATCTGTTCCTTTTAAAAGTATGAACAGATGGTATAGCATCCTAGTACAAATTAGATATATGCATATAAAAGAAAACATTGGGGAACTGGAGGGATTGTATGGGTGACAAGGAAATTATTTTGACGTATTTTCACAAACTGCTTTCTTCAAGGGTGGCCAGAAGCACACTTTCCCAAAGGAAAACAGTTCCCATGTTGGTTCCTGACCAGTCTTCCCATTAGGAAGCACACAGTCTCCGTTCTTAGGCTACAATGGAACTCATCCAAGCAATTATGATAATTCCTTCACTTAGAAAATCCATACAGGTTAGGCCTTATGAAATCGTATTTCATCGATGTTCACTACACTTTTCTGTAAATTCTCCGTATTATTAAACCAGACAGCAGAGATCAAAACAGCTACTTTAAGTTATCTGAGGGACTGTGATAGCCTACTGAGATTTTTTGACTTTTACTTTGAACAGTTCATTTCCACACTTACTCAGAAACTGATTCTGAAATGACCCTCAAAGTAAAGGCAGATGTACACAGAATGGCTTGGCTATTGTGGCAATAATAACATTTCTGCAAGTACAGGGCTTTTTTTTCTGGGGGGGGGGGTGCCGGAGGTTCTTGGGGAGGTGCATGACTTTGGGAAGTGATACATTGTCCTGAAAGTAGGCTTCTGGAAGTTACCAAAATCTTTAGTGCACCTGTAAGCCACCAATTAGCTGTTGCTTACCTAAGGAAACTTGGCACTGCCCGTCATTATTCTATGCATTTGACCTTCAGTATGAAACCTTCTAACTTCTTTGGCTCACATCAATAGTCAGGCAATCTCAGGGAAACAAAAGCAGATATTGTGACTGATGGATTAAAAATTTCAACCTAGTCTCATGGCAAAGAATGAATAAATAATGGGGCATATTATGGGAACAAAAACTCAAAGACAATAAAAGACAAAGAAACATTATTTTGCATGGATCATATTAATTAGTTTTAAAAGAAATAAATAAATTGATTTATTGAAGAGATTATGTGCTGTGGTCATTGCCTCAAGGCAGTGATGTGCTTCCAATATATTATGTTCTGTGGCTTTCATAATTATGTTTGTGTTCAGCTGAGAACTTGAATTTAATTGCATACTGTCCCCAAATATGCAGTGACATTTTGCCTCCTTTTAAACACTGGATTTGCCATTGTAAATCTCCATTCCATGATAAAGAGCCATCCATAAAGCCTTTTTATTTATTTATTTATTTATTTATTTTGGGATTTATATCCCGCCATACCCAAGCGGCCCAGGGCGCTTCTGTGATGGACTATCAGGGTTAATGCCTAACAGTCTGAGAACCTTTTAGTGACAGGCTGTTCATATGGAATTCTGTGGAGAGAGTCAGTTAAGAAATGACAGTTGAAAACTGACTGTTGAAGAAGAGACAGTAAAGCAATGACTGGGAAAGGAGGAAAAAGGAATGAGAGGATCAGAGGGGATCCCCATTCAAACCAAAAAGGGAAATTGCTTCTAGTTAAGAGATGTAATCCCTACGCAGTGAAAAGGGAGATAGCTCTTAAAAGAGGAGTGATTCCTGGTCTGTGTATAGAGAAGGATTTGGTGAACTTGATTGTATGTGCTTCCTTCTAGACTTTAACGGTCAGTGAGACTCAGAAACCTATGCTTGAGTGTTTAAGCTGAAACTGAAAAGAAAGCCTCTCTCCTCAAAGTTTTAAAATGCCTTTTTGAATAGCATAAATATTTACTTGTTGGCAACAAATTATCTGGAGTTAGTGTGATTGCAAAGTTATCTCAGTTTATTATCGGTTCACCTCATACTTCCTAACCCTGATTCCACCTGACCTTTTCTCCTGTAAGTTAAATAAAATATTTTATTTTGAACTTTCAAAAGCCTCTTGTGTGCCATTTGAGAAGTTGAATATAAAAATGATTTTGTCTCTTCCCTCAGTTCCCTGGGCTGGGCCAACATCAATAGATGAGAGAGAGGAGGAGGAGGGAAATCCTGTGCGTGAGGGAGGAAGAGGCGAGATCGCCATACCTTCCTTCCTAGATAGGGCTACCATGCTTTCCTGGGGGACTGAATGAAAAAAAAATCAATGACCCCTTAATCAACAGAATCTAACTCTCTTGCCTAGATCAAGTGCCATGTGTTCTCTATTGCCAACAAATTATTAGTGCCAGGGTCTTATAAGCTTAATTAGAGTTATTCTTAAATTGAGAAACTTTTACCAACTTTTAGCAGCTTTCACAAGTAAATAGACATTGAGTAAACCAGACTGCTTGTTTTAGCCATTATGACTGGGAGCATGGTTAAAAAGAAGGGATCACTGAAAGTACAGATGTTTCTTGCAATCAGTTGAAGTTGCCCTTTACCTTCTTAAGCATTCTGCCATACTCACAACTGTAATGGCTAAAAGGAGAATTTTTTAAAAGATCCTTTGGTGTTTTAAACTAATACATCTATATTCAGTTATATCACACTCCAAGTAGCTCACTGTGGCATACGTAACTATCCCCTTCTTTTATCCTCCATACAGCCAGGTTAGCAGAGCTGGAGTAACTGGCTCAAAGTTACTCAGTGGATCTTGGGGCTGTGCATGAATTTAAACCCAGGTTTCAAATGAAAAGGGTGATTGTGATGGGAGTGAAATCACTAGCGCCCTTGAACAAGTTTGAATCCACCCTGCTGTTATGTACTATGGGTCTGATCATCTTCAGAGGCCCTTATTTGGGAAGCTCCATCATCTGAGACTAGCTGGGTGGCAACCAAGAAAGGGCCTTCTCAGTCATAGCACCAGAACTATGCAATTCTCTCCCCAGGGAGAGTCATCTGTCCCCATCTATCATTGTCTTCTGCCACCAAGTGAAAACCTTTCTGTTTCTTCTGGCATCCTTTCACTAACCCTCCTGTCTGTTTATGTGTTTTGTTTAGTTGATTAATTAATTAATACAATTAATTAATTACATTTTGATTGTTCATCACCTTGAGGATCTAAAGGGCCTAGCCTAGCGATATGACAGATGTGATACAACAGATGTGATATGACAGATGTGATACAATTCAGGTCAGGGCATCCCCAGCCTAGCTTCAATGTACCACTGGGGGACTTCCCTTACAAACCGCTCCATCATCTGCAGCCACTGAGCACTAGGAAGGGCTTCTCTCCCATGCTGTTTTCCCTAGCCCTGTTTGCCCCTTTCTTGGGCTCCCCTACCTCCCTTTAAGCACCCTGCCAAGCTCATAGGAATTTTATTTAAGGACGTTTCCCCCCCAGGATGATTAAAGCATGATAAGGGTGACAATAAGTTTGAAGAAGGAATCTTGGGTGGGCAGAGCTGAACAGATGAAGATTGAGAAAACTGAAGCGCTGTCTCTGAAGGGGGTCACTATCCACGACTGACTCATATTTCACTAGAAATTGCCCTGTTCAAAGAACTAGCTTGCATTCTTTAAATAAAAGCTATCCTGTCACAAATCTAAAACAAATTCTTAGGTAGCGTGAAAAAGTGCTCCAGGTGTGGCATGCACCCACTTGCGCATTCCTGGTTACAGGCCTGACTTGAAGATGATAAATACTATGTTGGAGCAGAACTGATATAGATGATGCTGTAAGAGGCAACAACAGTTTTCACACTTTCTTTTTAAATAATTTTTTTTATTGCACATTTTCACACTGTCTTGGGCATCAGTATAAAAGTCTGCCAATAGTAATTTCTCTGGCTGGAAAATGAATTTCCCTGATAAATTACATTTCTGCATAACTTGCACCTTGCACTTCTACATTAAAAGGTGGTATAAATCATTGCGCCTCCATTGTAATAATATATGTTCAATATAGATATTCACCTAGATATCCAGTGCTATTATTATTTTTAATATTATTTACTTTGTACCTATCTCATAATCTCTTTCAAAAACTAGAAATATAAAAGGGTTTGAAAGTGGCCAGATAGGTACCAAACATCTCCCATATAGGAAAGGTTATTATCATTATTACATCAAAACAATCTAAAACAATTTATAGCAATAATTAAAAACATAACATGAAATGGATGACATATTTAATGAAACTAATAAGTTAAAGGAGACAGCATAGTGAAGTGGTTAGAGGGCAGACTGGGATCTGGGATCCCCAGGTTCGAATCCCCAGTTTGCCATGACCTACCTCGCAGAGTTGTTGTAAGGATATCATGGAAGAGAAGAGACAGATATTAGTGATGTTGGGTTGTCATTGGAAAAAAGGTTCGATATACATTATATTTTTTAAAAAAACCACAGTCTCAAACGTATTCATAGCTGATTGAACGATACCTCTCCTAATTGGGAATACCTTGTTTAACTTCCTGAAGTATGTATGAGAATCAACAAGGTACACTTGCATAGGAAGATAGTCCTAGAGAAAGTGTTAGACCACAAAGCCCAAGGCCTAAGATCTAGCTGCTCTTGTTCACACAATTTAGTCCTTCCTATCACCTATTCATATGATGCTCATTCCCCATTGGTGGAGACTGCAGAAGCCCTTGTTGCATCAGGGACTATATACAAAAGCAGGTGCTGTCATTTTGGTTCTGTCACTGAAACATTATATTCAGACCATGAGGCTACACATGAGGCTACACATACCTATATCCAGATCACAGATCAGAAATTGTTGATACAGTCATTGTGGATACAGTCATTGCTGATCCACAGGACAATCTCCCGGTCTTTTAGGCTGTATAGTCACACTGGAGGCTTGGTGTGATCTGGTCATGCCTCTATTTGCAGTGGTTTAAATAGTTGTGGGAAGTTTTGATCAGACATCCCACCCTGAACTGGCTTCACTGCACATTCGCCCCATGGTCGATCATCCAGATTGTTGTGGCATCCTTTTTGTATGTGTGTGTCTTTCACCCATGCGTATAAGTGTGTATCTGAAGTTCCAGCTCCTTTTTGGCAGCTCCACAATCCCCCTGCGAAGTACTCTGACCCCTCTCAGCCTCCTTCCCTTTGCCTCTCTTCCTTGGACTACATGGGGGGAGTGAAGATTTACATGAGAGTAGTCCCATTGACTTCAGTGCATTTACCCTTGTGTCAATCACAGGTGCTCTTAAACAGCAACTCTGATGCAGAAACAGGAGAGACAGGTTTTGGGGGGTGATTTGTCACTCAAAAACAACTCTCCCAAGGACTCCCGATCAAGAATGACTACTTGGCTATAGTGATTGACAATGCCAGGGGCAATTATATGCTTATGCACATATAGCTACCTGATTAAAAAAAACCAAGCCAAAGGAGCTGGAAGGGAAGGTACAGACTTCCCAAATGGCTTGACTTCGTAACAGGGGAGTTCACACATTGGGAAATGCGGGGTGGAAGCGCGGGGTGGAAACGCTGGTAAAAACCAGACTTTCCCCGTGTTGGCAGACTCCACTTCCAGGATGTGTGGGACCCATGTGCTGACAACTGGGGAATGGAAGGCAGATGTTATTGTCTGAGCATGCTCTTTACATCTGCAAAGGTACCACAATGATATTGGTGTGAACTGCTTGTGTGACCACTGCCATAGACTAGTGATGGAGACTGTGATCCAGAAGTAATACATGCAAAGCAGTACTGTTACAGGGAGTGCTTTTTGAACCCTCCCACCCAGCCCACTCCAGAGAATATAACAACAAAAAATAAAAGGGATGTTTCCAAGCATGTCCAAGCTGCTACCAGGACAGCTAAGGAGTATACCAGGCTACAACAGTGTGCACCAGAACCTCCTGAGGATTTTGACAAAGGTGCCAGATAATCAGAGAACATGGTTCAACAGGCCTCTTTAATTCGTTTGCACCAGGTTTTGAACTATTACTTCAAAACTCATTAGCATTACTTCATCTTCATTTTTTTCATTTTTTTGCAATGAGATGACGGGCATCTTCTGTTATTGGTTTGGTGAACCCACAAATATATGACATTATCTTCCCGATGTTTCCTTCTCTGGTTTTCTATTAATGGGTAAAAATACTGATTGCTTCTACTAATTGGCTAATTTTTAACCCAAGCTGTTCTAATGGGAAGTTAAATATTATTTTCATTCCCTCCTGCAAATAATTAGAATACTGGCCAGGTAAGTACTCTCACATATTAGAGCAAATTTATGTACTGCACATGATACATAATGATGGGAAGAGTTTTGCTTCAGAATTCTGCAGACTGGTTACCTGTAACAGACTGCACAATGGGAATTGTTGTGGACACCAGTACATACAGAAGCCACACCAATAGGTTAGAGAAGGAAAGCACAAGCACTCTTAAAAAGGCTGGAAAAGCATTGATCCTTCATCTGGCCCTAAGAATACATTTAGTTCTGATTGGGAGTGGCTCACAGTGTTGTCCTAAGCAGAGTCAGACTCTTCTGTGTCCATTAAGCAAAAAACAAAAACCAAAAACCAAAACAGTCCTTCCCAGTACTGCCACGAGCTTTTTTACCTGGAGATACCTGAGACTGAATTTGGAATGCTCTGCATCAGGGCTGATTCCAGATTTTTTGGGGGGGGCGTGGGCAAACTGTGCCAAGGGGGCCCCATCTCTCCACCAACAGTGCCCCTATTCCTTTGTTTACACCCTCACACCTACATGCCCCCACCCACCTGTGCATTAATCTCCCACTTTCAAGACATCCCACTGCCCATGCTCAGTTGTCTGCATTATATACACCCTCTTTCCCCAACTGCACTGGCCAGTGTGTACAGCTGGGAGCGCTGCTTCCATTGCCACCAGGAGTGTTACCACTATGCACCAGACACATGCTCTTCCTCAATGACTCTGGGCATTTGAGACATTGGGCGTAGACAGGTGGCAGGAGAGGGTGTGAGGGTGTCAGTGACAGTGAGGGCCCCCAAACGTCCTGGCAGCTGCCCCACCTCAGGGTATGTTGACACCAGTCCTGCTCTGCATTCCAAGCATGTGCTGTGCTGCTGATCCACAGCCTCTCCCCCCCCCAGCTCTCATTTAGTTTGTTCAGTTTTAAACAATCTTCTGTGTGACTTTTTATACCAAAGGGAAAGCACCATCCTTTTTTTCACTGACAGTATATACAGAAAGAAGTAGACACCTGAGCCAAATGTGCAAATCTGTAACAATGACTTCAGTTAAGAGGAGATTCCCCCCCCCCCTTTTTTCTTCTTTTCTTTTCATGGAGGTATTACTCTTATAAAGCCAGTGTGATAATTTGGTTGTAAGAGTAGCCCTATTTTTATTTTAAAACACAAACTCCAGCTCTTCTTATATTTCCTTGAGGGAAAAATGGCATCATGCCAAGCTTGCATCACTCTATGAGCCCCCTCCCCCAGCTTCTTAATGACTATGTCAACATCCTGCCATTGTTTCACCTACATGGGATTTTCTTACTCCCTTCCTAACTCGGGTGCTTTGGTGTATGATCAAACAGCAGTTGGTAACTGGAGAAACTGGAACTATTTTTGCCATTTTGTTAAGTCACCTACAAGATAATTTTATTTCTTTTCACATATGAGTTAATAAGCTACAAACAGGAAGTGTGAGGTCATTAATGAGAGAATGTGGAGACAATGCTGATGTAAAGAGTCTGAAAACAGGTGGTCCTGACATGGCTTCCTCCAGAAGTTCACAGTAGCTCAGTGCATCAGAACTGCTATATCCTCCTCCTCCTCCTTCCTGATACTGCATCAGGCTTGGCTGCCATTTCATTTTTAAATCCAGGTTATGTTTTCCATGCAGTACTGTTCACTAAGATAAATAATGTATGCCCTACAAAATCATATGTTTTGGTTCTAAATGCATGTATTTGTTCTAAAGAATTGCCCCAAAGATTCAACTCTTTATGTGGGAACAAACTTGATATATTGGTCCAAATTTCTGTTATCACCTCATTATTTAGCAGTGGAGATCTAGCCTTAATTAATGATAGAGTGAAGTCCAAAAAATGGGGACTTCAAACACAGCATGTTGATGGCCACTTCCAGTTCCATTTTGGATAAGACCCAGAATTCAGATTCAATAAATATCAGGCCACCAAGAAGTGTCCCCATATCCCCTTCCCCCAAGTGTGCTGATGAGGGAGAGAACGGTGATACCCTAAGAGCCCCTGGCCTGGAAGGATCTCCCTGAAGGTACAGAGCATGGTTGCAGTAATACTCAGCAGGGTCCAAAGTGAGGAGGAAGGGAATGGCTATACTTTACCAAAATCAACAAGCCTTTTATCACAAAGAGACTGATCTATTTCAGAGCTTAAGAAAACAGTTTTTTAAAAATGTAATGAGATTGCTTGTATGGCATAGGATCCTGTATGTGAGTGCTCTTTATGCAAGTGTGAATTGTTAAAGTGCCATTCTTCTCATTTTGATTTCCAGACTTTTTTTTTACTCAGACTGTTTAAGCTTGCACACACACCCCAGCCCCTTTACCAGTGTGCTGCAGAGGGCTTATTGAGAGAACTACCAAGTGAAAAGGTGCAGTTGATGCCATTGTATGATTACAAGAAGACTCCTTTTTGCCATGAGATTTAATCAGTGTACATATGTGCTACTGCACATTGATGATTTCAAGAAGGGAAAAACAAACAGACGCACTGAAAACTGCAGTAAAGTTAACTCACAAGGCAGAAGACTATACAGAAGAGGAAACCTGTGCTACAATAAGACATCAGCTCATCCCATCATCTGGCTTTTTAGAAAATCTGAAAAGAAAGTGGAAAGTACGCACCACTGCTAAACAGTATAATGATTCTGTATGACTTTCTTCCTGACTCTGAATTTATCATTAGCCAATGGTTAAAAATGGTTCACCAATGGAAGCATAACAACGTACGTGTGTGTGTGTGTGTGTGAAGTGTTGTCAATGCAGTCAATTTGGAGAGCCAGTTTGGTGTAGTGGTTAAGTGTGTGGACTCTAATCTGGGAGAACCGGGTTTGATTCCCCACTCCTCCACTTGCACCTGCTGATGTGACCTTGGGTCAGTCACAAGCTCTGGCACAGCTGTCTGTGAAAAAGAGCAGTTTGTGTCAGAGCTCTCTCAGCCCCACCCACCTCACAGGGTGTCTGTTGTGGGGAGGGGAAGGGAAAGGAGTTTGTAAGCTGCTCTGAGACTCCAAGTGAAGGGCGGGGTATAAATCCAATCTCTTCTTCTCTTCTTCTTCAATTTATGGGGACCCCAGCAAAGGGCTCTCAAGGCAAGTGAGAAGCAGAGGTGGTTTGCCATTGCCTTCCTCTGCAGAGCCTTTCTTTGGTGGTCTCCCATCCAAGTACCAGCCCTCAGAGCCCTGCTTAGCTTCCAAGATCTGACGAGATCAGGCTATATCACATTGCTTTCTCTCCCTAAGAACACTTACAGCAACTTAAAAAAAAAACCCCGGTGAGAATATGGTAAATGAATTCCATTAATATGGTAAATGAATTCCACCCCCACGCCCCCACACTCCTCGTGATCCTAAAAAGCTGATGCCGGGAAAAATCTTGTGGGGAAAGTTAATTGGAGGTGACACGGGGATGCATTAAGGATGGGCAAGCAGGTAAAAATGGCTTGCACCTCCCTCTTCTACCGGTGGAGCCAAGAGGAAGGTAGGGACAATTTTGCCAGATTCTCCCTCCTTACTTGATTCCCTCATATCCCCATGGCCACCATCATCAGTTTTTGGGTGATCAAAAGGCAGAAGGGAAAGGCAGGCGAGATCTCTGCCCTCAACTGCCTGTGGCTCACAGAGGTAGGCTCCAACCCACTGTAAATAGTTTTTGTTTTTTGGTATCTTACTCAGAATTTAAGCTGGAAGAACAAAATAACAGCCCTTCTGCATCAGACAAAAATTCCCATTGTTCACACAGGTCCCCATTGTTCACAGAGGACAAAGTTTTGGTGTCTCGGTGTTTTGTGCAAGAAAGGTCAGTTTGTGTCTCCTTTGTTTGCAGTGCTGAAAACTGTTCCAATAAAACAACAACAAGTACTATTACTATGATCTTTGAACTGTTCCAGCAGATTATAAAAATAATGAACTCGTTTCAAACAATGAATAAGTGAAAATACGGGAAATGTGGCATATGGAATATGCAGAGAAATGCTGCAGTTTTACTACAGGCTGCTGATTTCTGCTCATAACAGAGCCACAGTCAAAAAGAAATTACATTCCCACAAATAGTTTACTCAGAGGGCAGGAGCAAAGCAAATTAACCAGTATTAAATGACATTTATTTGGCAGTTACTTAGCAGAAACTCACTGCCAAGTACAGTAAATGAAGATAAATTTAAGGGAATAAAATTAAGAAGGAAAATGGAGCTTGAATATAAAGAACAAAGGAAAAGCTATAACCACAGTAGCTTCTTTCTCCACTTCCAGCCATTTGTGCTGCCGGCTGTATATATGTTGAGGGGAATGCTTCTGTATCAGCACAAGTCTTAGCAATACAGTTCTCTGTTTGTTGAAACCATTCAAAATTCATTGTTTTAGTTCTCCTCTTCAGTATCTGTCAGCTCACATTCATGTCCCCCTGAACTGCTTGCTGTTTTCATGCCCTGCTAGGGATAAACAGGAACTTTATTCTTAACGATTAGTGGCACCATTCCAGCACTCTCTACCAGGCCATTTTAACTTCTCATATCAGTGGGGATGGAGGCAGGAACCCCTTCTACCCACATTGCAGTTCCAAATTGAAAAAAGGTTACCTCTGATCTTTAAAATTACTTTTCCTGCGGCTTATTTATACCCTGGTTTTCCCCCCAATGGGGGACATCATTCTTCTCCCCATAAAAACAACCCTGTGAGGTAGGTTAGGCAGAAAATGTGTGACTGGCCCAAGATCATGTTTCCATGGTAGAGTGGGGATTCAAGCTTAGACCTCGCAGATCCTAGTTTGACATTCACCAGTGCACCATGCAAGCTCTTGTGTGACTATAGGAAACAGGAGTTATTTCAGAGAAACTAAGACATAATGCACACACAAAAAATGTAATATCTAGTTTGGCTCTCAGAAACAATCTCGAAGTTCCCTTGTGGATGGGAAATGTCAGTAAACACTATCACTTGCAAAAGTCTCATCTTGAAGCATCCTTAGTATGGATTCTGAAGCACTTGATTCCATGTTTCTATACCTTTTTAAGACAAAAAGGTTTACCTTTCCATCTAAAAATTATTTGGGATAACGTATGCTGAGCTAATTCCCCATTACACTTAGAGGTACCGTTGGGTAATTTTAGATTCCAGACTTAATGATCTTAAAAGGGCCCTCCTTTAGATGTGGATGATGGCCCCGGTCACACGAGTGGGGAAAACCGTGGGGGAAGTGCAGCTTTTTAGAGCTGCAACAAACAGAAGCGTGGCAGCGGGATCAGACAGGTCCCTGAGGTTCTGCGCTTCTGCCAGCAGCCGCGATCACATGCAAGGGAAGCAACTCTAAGAAGGGCGAAGAGGGCCAGCCGCAGCAGTTGTGCGCATGCGCAGTTCGCCATTGCCACACATACCACGGGATAACCGTGCATTGGCGATCACACGACCACCGGTGCTGTGCGTCATCCGGTAGGTACTGCCCTTTCACTAGTCTCTTTTAGATCCGCATCTTCGGCCAGAAGCTACGGGTTAGGGGCAGGTGCGCAACACTTGCCCGATGTTGGCATCTGATCTCACTGGTTTAATCTGCCCTCAATCTGTCCATTTCGTGGAGCAAATCCTCCTGTTTGACCGGGGCCGATGTGCAGCATAGAAAGAACATCCAACATGCTCATCCCATCCAACCATTTCCATAACCTGATGTGACAGAGTGCACTTAAGCTTAGAAGTGCTGTATGACTAGCTGAAGAACTGTGAAGGGTTAATTATTCACAGAAACAGAAAGCCTTGTGGGACAGGCTGCCCCAAGCAATCTGATTGTTTAGCATCAGCTGAGCAGAGAAAGACTATATGTTGAGGAGAGATTCTGTCAGATCTCTGCCTTGACTGAGTTGAGTACTGACAGTCTGATTACAGTCTTTGCTGAAAGTAGTTTAACACAGACAGAGAACTTGGGGGAAGTTAGCAAGGAAATTTGGGAAGTAGGCAAAAACTCCCATTCTGGCCAAACAAAGGGGATAGATCTTCTAGCAAGAGAAAAATTTCCCTACCCAATAAAACAGGGAGCTAGCTCTGAAGAATGCAGAGATCCCTGGTCTGGTGTGGTTAGAAACTGCCTTTAGAGACCTTAAGAGTCAGTTAAAAACTCAATACAAGTACTGGTATTTGAAGAGAAGGAGACTAGGGTACTGGAAAGAGAGTACCAGCTTTCAGGAAACCAAAAGAGTTAAATAATACTCAAAGAAACTGTACTGGAGGTTTTGGAAAACACAGGAACAAAAGCTTCTCCATATAAAGATTTAAGTAACTCACATGGAGCATTTGTGGCGCTAAAGAGATGGATGATAGGCGTATTTTCTGGGTGCAATCACACCACAACATCTGGGAAGCGTAGTGCTCCCGTGGCTAACCTGTGGCTTCCCGCCGACGATGTGCGTTAAAAAACTAGTACCTTCAAGGTACTAGTAAACGTTTGCCACGGGCTGCCTCCAGACGCCCATGGTGTGATCGCGCTGGCGCGTGGCATCCCCCTCCGGTCCCTTGTTTACCCGCCGGCACTGGGGGAAGGACCTGTGGTGTGCCGCCGGCGCATCTGATTGTGTAATCGCGGATCAAACCATGCCGGGGCAGGTAGTCACGCCTTCCCCCCCGCGATATCCGGCCCATGTGACCAGGGCCTGAATAGCTTAAGAAACTCTCATTAGCCTGAAATATAAGAATTAAACTCTGTGCATGTACTGGTTTTACCTCGGAAATTTGAACCCCTGATTTCACCTGACCTTTCCCCTCTATGTTAAATAAAATATTTTGTAATTTTTGAATTTTGAAATGCCTTGACTGCCATTTAAGTTGCATAAATTAAAGGGGGCTCCCAATCCTTCCCTCAGGTTCCTGGGCTGAGCCAACAGCCAGAGTTCTACAGCAAAGAAGAAAACACATTACTAGGGCAGCTCAGTCAGTAAAGGGAAAGAAAAACAGAGGGAAAATCTTGCCTCTGAAAGGGAGGGAAGTGGATAGGGATAACATATCTGAGTCTAAGCATATGTAGCCAGAAGTAAGATCCATTGTGCTACATAGGACTTGCTAGCTACAGCTTTCTTCCAAGGTCATCTGCTGTCTCTCTGCTGTTTCTTTTGGGGTCATCTGCTGAGACTGGGCCTTGGACTTCCACCCGCAAAATCTGGCCCTGACATAGGGTTTCCAACCTCCAAGTGGAGGGTGGAAATCTCCCACAATTATAACTGGTTTCCATACTATGGCCCCGGTCACACAGGCCGGATATCGCGGGGGGGGGGGAGGCGTGGCTAATTGCCCCAGAGGAAACTAACGCGTGGCTGCCCGAGCACACATCCTGGTCGAGGTCCCGTGGTTCAGGGGAAATGTCGATCAGATGGGTATCCTGCAGCGTGGCACAGAAGCCGCGCCGCGCGATTGCACTGGCAAGCACTCTTTGTGCGCATGCGCTGTTGGGTGCTGTTGTGCAACCTGTGGAGATGAACAGTGGAGGGCGCCGGATGCCACGTAAGTCCACCGAGAACATGATCAGATGCCCACCCTTGGCCCGCAGTTTCAGGAAATTAGTACCTCGTAGGTACTAGTTTTTAACTCCGCACCTTCGGCGGGTTCACCACGGGTTCGCCACGGGAACACTGCGCTTCCCAGATGTTGGGGTGAGATCGCGCCCAGAAAATCTGCGGGACTCCCGTGCCTCTCCCGCGGCAACTTTGCTGTGTGACCGGGGCCTATGAAGATCAGTTCCCCTGAAGAAAATGTCTGTTTTGGAGGGTAGACTCTATGTCACTATACCCCACTGAGGTCCTTCCCCTCCGCAAACTGCACCCTCCCCAGGCTCCATCCATCGTATCCCTAGGAATTTCCCAATCCTTTGATACCAGTAGTTCCCAGAATGACTAAAGCCTTCTGTATTGATTTGTTTGTAAGATTTTTATTTCTAACCCATCCTTCAAGGCTGTAGTTGAACCATTGTTCTTCTTCAACGTGACTCTGAAGCAGAGATCTGTGTTGCAGTTTTATTGAACTTGTAAAGGTTAACATGCAGGTTTTCCCTAGTGGAGACCAAAAGGAGCTTTAAGGGGTGCTTTACATTGGAAAAATAGCAGTCCTGATCCAATCCAACTTTAAATTATTGCTTTGCAAATAGCTTTAAAAAGACAGAGGTCTTTGCACAGGTATTTAACATCTTGTCTGGTCTGGCACTGAGATGTTGAACAGCAAATGCCCTAGATGGATTCTTTCTACTGTGTTCATACAGACTCAACTCCAGTGGCGATATGAACACGGCCACATATGAACGACACTAGGAGAATCAGAAAGCCTCAAAAGGTTGGGGGGGGAGAGATTACTCAGTGAAAGAGTGGCCTAATATACTATAACTTACATTTGCCCTGAGGATGAGAAATTCAGGTGTGAAGTGCTGGGTGCGGCAACAGTTGCAAATTAAATGAGACATTATTTTCTTTGCTCTTCCGCATTGCATTGGCATGCCTCTGGCTTCAGGCAAATGAAGCTGGGAATTCAGTAGATTCAGTGTGTCTTAGCAATTAGACTACCTCAGATGGCATTCAATATTATATATATTTTTATATATTATATATATTTTTAAATACCTCCAAGTTTCTGAGATCCACTTTATATATAACATTATTTTATAGTGTGTATGGTTGTACAAATGGAAAATTGTATTCTGTGTACTTCGTTGTGTGCTCAGGGAGGATAACGGGTGATGCAGAGGAAGGAACTCACAGACTACGTTTTTGGTGAAACACGGCCACAGCTTTATTGACTACAGCCGCAGGAGCATTGGCACAGCATGGGAATGGATCCAACATTCGGTGACCCCCTGCTGCTGAATAACCACATCTCCTAGTTCGCCTGTTGGGATAAAACCACAGAGTGGTGTCATGCCTGCCCCTGCTGATGTCATGCCTGCCTTTGCTGATGCCCCTGAACAGGCTCCTGAGGACCCTGAACAGGCTCCTGAGGACAGTACTGCAGCAGAAAGGCAAAGACTGGATCCTGTAGCTGAAAGCTATCTAAGTGGTGAGGAGGATAGAGCCTCCCAGGGAACACCTGCAAGGGATCAGTCTCTGCTGCAGCCCAGTAATTCATCATCAGACTCGCCTCCACCTGTAACCAGGCTCAGGAATGTAAGAAGACAACAGCTGAGAGAGCGAAGGCAGAATGCACGCATGCGTGCCAGAAGATCTCTTAGCCCTGATTACTGACAGGATCCTGTCCTCACTCCTGGCTAGCTAATGAGTTGATTAGCTAGCACTGTATATATGCAAGTCTGTTGCCAGCAGTCATTTGTGCTGGCAACGTCGTTTGTTCAGGACCTGAATCCTTGCATCTCTGCTCCAGACCTTGTGGAATTCTTCTCGGCTTGATCCTCGGCTTTTGACCTTTGGCTTTGTTGACCCTGCGTTCATCTCTGACTCCTCTGGTATTGTTGTGATTTATGGACTTGAAACTTTGGTATGTCTGACCCTGCTTTTGGACTGTGATTTAAACCTGCTTGAACCTTGCTACCTGATTTGCCCGGCTTGACCTCGGACTGTTCCTGGACTTTTGCTTGCTTGTGTCACGCCCCCTGGTCCTGCCGTGACAAGTGGCAAGACCTGGGGTCCATGTGGGTACTGGCCACTGCACGATCCCCTTGCCACCTGGTGATGTAAGCCTGCTGGCAGCCCCTGAGCTGGACAAGCGGCTAAGTAGATCCACCCCCAAAACCTCTTAAGAGAGTCTGCAAACCGGGGGAGGCGAACATGCAGGCATAGTGTCCACCCAAAGGATCCATCCCAGTGTGTACTAAGCACATTACCCATTCAGACTCAAGGTCACACCAGCAACTGCATGTGGAGGAGTGGGGAATCAAACCCGGTTCTCCCAGATTAGAATCCGTGCTCCTAATCAGTACACAAAGCTGGTTTGAAGATCTTTTGTAACAAAAGCTCGAGAAGATCCCAAGCAGTCAACGCTATTCCAGAGTGTCGGGGGTTTCCTCAGTCTTCATCAAGACTGCATAAATCATCAATGGAACTACATTATAACACAGGGAGTAAAAGTGAAATACACATCCGCAATAAATCAAACAGAAATCATCCCATATAAAAGAATTAACTTACCCAAAGTCTTAAAGAGGGGTCAGCTGTAGGTTCCCAGTGGATATACCAGGCTAGATAGATAACTACAAGACCTCCACACACAACTGTGTACAGAGGTGGACACAATATTTGCAAGTGAAATGCCTTGGATGAAGGACCCAAGAGAGAAGAAGCACATTTCCTGTGCTTTTCTTCACACGTGTGCTGGCACACAAGTGTAAACCGTTTCAGCAACTTAATATTCAGATCCCTCCTCATTTGTATCAAAGTGCTGCTTCTATTGTGGTTGGTTTTGCTGATTAGCTGTGGTTTGCATGATGCTGACTGAGCAATAATTCCACAATGCTGCCAAGAAGATTCTTGCATCAACAACAGGAATGCAAGATAGGCCATCCTGTAATAAATCAAAAGACTTGAGTGTACATTCAGATATTAACCAAAATTCTCATAAAATGCTTTTTCATTATTGTAAATAATCTAGATTTACACAGTTCATGGCAGGTAGTCTTTTTTGGACATCTTTGAATCTGGCTGTCTATGTTAGAATTTACAAAGGCCAAAGAGGGAGAAGAGTGAGGGGAAAGTGACTCAGCAGGTATTTAAGTTACAGTAAGTGGTGTTGTGCACATTTTCTCATCTCAAAGAGTATTGTCCTGAGTGGTCTGTCTTTTCAAAAGGTTGTTTACACCTACCACCTTGCTGTTGCACTGGCTTGGGGTAGGGGCTTTGATTTCTTTTCATATAAGTGGTGACATGTAGAGTGTCTGCTGGCTGTTCTTAATACCAGTCTCAAATGTTCAATTCTTGAGCAAGAATTGATGGTGGCTGGACAACTCCAGGCTCTTCTGGCTTTGACAAATTGTTAGGGCCCTTCCAGTCTGGTTTTAGGTCTGTTTATGAGACTGAAACTGCCTTGGTTGTTTAAAAATGGAGTCCACTTCCGATTTCTTTACAGAGGAAAGGGTGGACTCATATAAATACATTAGGATTAGGCTATTTACTTTTGCTCAAATAAAACTAGCATGTGAGGGGAAAGGCCTTAACATCCCATTTTTGATGTTTATTAATGGAGGAACACTACTGAAGCATGAGTTCTGACCTACAGCATGGAGTAGAACTACCAGATTCAGGTTTACCACCCCCAGTAGCCACTTGTGAGTCAGGTTGCTTGCCAACCTCCAGGTGGGGCATGGAGATGTCCTGGAATCACAACTGATCTCCAAACAACAGAGATGAGTTCTACTGAAGAAAATGAAATGCTTTGGTGGGTGGAACCTCTGGCATTATAGCCCACTGAAGTCCCTCCCCTCCCCAAACCCCATCTTTTAAAGTTCAACCCCTTGAGTTGGAAATCCAATTTGTGAGAAACACAAACCTAATTTAAAAAGTGTTTTGATTTTTTGTTTGCATTTTTGGAATATGTTCGTATGTGAGAAGGAATCTATAGTTGTTCTAGACTAATTACTATGAATGAAGACATTAGCACTGTTAGAATATTCACACTGAGTATAACCCAAAGAGTGTACACTGTTTGCTGGAAACTTTTAAACAACACACTATTATTAGACTCTTGAGAATGACAGGAAGCATATTATATTTTACGGCTGAGCCAAAATTAAGGGCATGGGGATTTTTTTACAAACATTTTTTGCCAGCATGAAAAATCACTCTTTTGGTAATTTTTTACATTGTATCAAAATGGGTATGGAAGGCAGAGTAAGATGATTCAGTTTGTCATCCACCTGACTAAGTGGATGACAAACTGAATTACAAACCGAATTCCATGACAAACTGGGCCGGTTCATGCATTCACAAACCGTGATTCATGCAATCATGCTGTTCATGAACTCCCCACAAACCACCATGGTTCTTGCTGCAGTTCATTCAGTTCATAAGAGGGTTCGTGGCAGCATGGTGCGAATGAGCTCACAAGGCATTTAAATGCCTTCTGAGTTCTCTTGCAAGAGCCACTGCAGATTCTAGGGGGGGGGGGGAGCAAAAGGGATTGCTGAACTGGCTTGCATCTAATAGAGGGACAGCTTGCTCATGGTGACAGCAAAGGGGGTTGTCAGGAAGCCAGGGATCCTGGAGGTTTTCTCCAGGCCGATTTCACCAGGGATCCTGGAGGTTTTTTGTCATCTTTTGGGCATGCAACAGTGGTCACTGCGGGTGTGGAGGGGGAGGTATTTGTGAATTTCCTGCATTGTGCAGGGGGTTGGACTAGATGACCCTGGAGATCCCTTCCAACTCTATGATTCTATGGTTCTAAGCAGACCCCTGGATGTTGGAGAGGGGGCCCAGGGGCACCTTTTGGATACTCTGTCTAAACTCCAGCACCCCAGGAAAGTGGGGTTTGATGCAGAGGAAGGAAGCTGTCAACAAGGAAAGGGGGTACGGTGAATTTGATGGTGGTTCAGGGGTTGTGCTGGTTGGCTGACCCTTGGAGATGGTAGAGAAAGGTCAAGAAGTGCAAGTAGTGAAAGAACAGGGTTTCTAGCACCCCAGGAAGGTGCTTTTGCAGGGGGGAGAATGTGAAAAGGGGGGCTTGCTCATGGCAGCAGCCAAGGGGGTGTTGGGAAGCAAAACCTTGGATATTGGAGAGGGTGTTCAGAAGCATCTTTTGGATACCTATTCACAAAACTAATGAACCATGAACCAGTTCAACAATCCACATAAGTTTGCGGAGGTTTGTGAACCGTGGTTCATGGTTTCTCATGAACCACTAACCACCATGAACCACCATTTTCCCAGTTCATGGCCATCCCTAGAAAGCATTACCCTTGCTCACAGTTAGCTTTCTTTACCTTCAGTGACATTAGCCATGTTGTTCAATCTGGTTGGCTACAAATAGGGTTGTCAACTCTCTGCTTGCCAATCCTAGGAGCTTTTGGGAGGGGATAGGGAGGGGGGAGCATTGTGGACTCACCCGGAAGTGATATCACAGCCCCAGTGATGCTCTAGGAATTTCCCCAATCTCCTAGAACATCACAGACCCTGTGGTATCACACACCCCCATTTTTCCTGGTGTTCAATTGATTGATTGAGGGCAGGGGTGGGAGTTGGTCTACCATGGGTGGGCAAATAATAAGCCTAACTACAAAGCACCATCCCCATGTCATCTTGGGCTGCCTAGGATTATCTAGAAAAGTGAAAGCCCTAACTTGTGGGGAAATGGTGCTTCTTATTAGCAAAGAAAGGAATAATGGCAAAACAGCAGAAGAATAGGCTTGGTAAACAATGACATCTAAAAAGAAATATTTCACTCCCAAGAATATATTTAGCAGTCAAAATGGGAAAACATTTGTTAAAGCCTGGGGTGAAACAGTCCCACTCTGGCCTGTAGGCCCTGTTCCACCCTGCCAACAAAAATGTGGTGCAACTGTCCTGCTCTGGCCTGCAGGCCCTGTTCCACGCTGCCCTCCTGGGTTTTCCCCACACCTGCATAAGTGTGTGGACTCTAATCTGCGAGAGCCGGGTTTGATTCCCCACTCCTCCACTTGCAGCTGCTGGATGACCTTGGGCAAGCCATAAGTCCTGTCAGAGCTGTTCTTGAAAAAGAGCAGTTTCTGTCAGAACTCTCCCAGCCTCACCTACCTCACAGGGTGTATGCTGTGGGGAAGGGAAGGGAAAGGAATTTGTAAGCTGCTCTGAGACTCTGGGTGAAAGGTGGGGTATAAATCCAATCTCTTCTTCTTCCTTCTTCTCTCATTTCAACCACTGCCAACATCTGATCATTGTAGGAATTGCCCACTGGGAGGGTCAGGACTCCCAGCTTCCCTTCCACATTCTGAAGCCTTGCCTCTGTGTCTCTCACTACCCAGAGTCTGGTTACCATGGGGGACAGCTTACTGTCTTTTGCACCACTAGGGAAGAAGCCAGTTGCCAACTGACTGCCCTTCCCTCCCTCCTGGTGCTCCTTTTAAAATAGTGTCTCCAAGATGGCGGAGGTCTATGTGGCACAGAGAACCATTACCAGGATCAAAAGTTATAAAGCATTTATTAAAAACAAAATGTTCGCAAAATACTTTTAGCACAACACCGAATTGAGCAAGGGATTCAAAAGAAAAGGATAAAACGCAATTGCTCTGTCCCTCCTTCTATACATGCCCTATCAGTTGTTAAATATAAGGCAGGCTCCTTAGCTTAGAAAGTTACAGATGTTTTACAGGAGTTCCATTACCTTCAAGCTACCTTCCAGTGTACAGGCCAGCACATGGCAATGGCCACTTCCTGTTAAGAGTTCTGTCTGCTTTGATGGAATCATCACCAAAGAGAGCTTCCTCCTTGCTCCCAGAAGTTTTATTATCTCCCTTTCCCCCATCCACTGACTAGGTCAGGCTGGGTCAAAGAAGCTTTTCCTAAAGTCTCCAGAAGATTCTTCCTCAAGTCCTTCCAGTACTTAATACCTCCAAATCTCTGTTCCCTGCTGGGGGGAGGGGATCTTGACTATCCCATTGTTTAGACCTATTAGTATTTGTATGAATGTGGGCTGAGGTAAATCTGGAAAGCAATTGAACTGACTTTCTCCTTTCCTGCCTGTTCTCTGCCCAGAGAGAGAGAGAGAGGGAGGGAGAGAGAGAGAGAGAGAGAGAGAGAGAGAGAGAGAGAGACTTTTAAAACTCAGAGTGAAGGTTTTGCTCATTTCAAATCTCCAAAGAAAAAAATGCATTTATTCACAAAGCCCAACTTTTTTCTTCTTTTTCTTTTTTAGTATTAACAGTCCATCTTTATGGCCTCTGCTTTTCAGTGTGGATGACACTGCCCTAATTCAAAACAGGTGGGTCTAGTCTTGGATCGTAAGACCTCTGTTTTAAGGCAATGAACTATGGCTGTTAGATCCAATACTGGTCAGTATGACCCTGATCTGAGCAGAAGAATCAGGAAAAAGGGAGAAGGAACATCTAGTTATCAACAAACCCTAGAGATATTATAGTGGCAGAAACTCTAGAATCAAAAAGGCTCCTTTAGAAGGAGGCTGAAGTTAAGTCACAAATAATGAAGAAATAAGGAACTGGGAACCAACTTCAGCCTCCTTGTTCCAGAGACACTGGATGCATTTGCTCTACCAGTTCAGCTAGAAAAAATTACTCCTTCCAGATCTGAGAACTCAGAGAAATAATTGAAGACCCAATAGCAAGCCAAGTGCTGCTGCCCAGTTTGGCTTCATTTCCCTGGAAGGTACACTCTGTTCTGCTTAAATCACTCTTTTTGCAGGTATACTCACATAAATCTCTATAAAAGTTGATCCTGAAATGAATTTTTGCTGAAACCAATAAAGATTTTCTATACAACTTAAGCCAAAACCCCTCCTTTACCACACATGCACACTCCCCACACACATATATAGATACACCTTTGCTCCACCCGAGCAGGCAACAATACAAAAAGTTGTGAACAGGAACATTTCTGCTTTAAAAGAAATCTACAGTTTAGTTGTTCTCCTACCTTTGGTGGTGACACATCCTTGCTTTCAAACACACAATTAAGAATCCATCGGTCAACATTTATTTCTCAGTAATTCAGTTTTCTTGCATCATTGAACGTGATAACTATGGCAAAATCTGCTTCTTGTATCTTAGCCCATAAACAGACCTGTAACCAGATGCAAGTACAAGGAGGCATGATTTGGTGCTAGGTTCATGCTAATACAGCATCTAGCCACATATGGAAAGCAGTTCCACTGCACTGAATAGTGTAGTGTTTGACATATTTTCCTGTGGTTTGATTTTAGTTGTGAAAGTTGCCATTTCAATGGGTAAAAAAAAAAAGTTCCTGCTTGCTCACCCTCCACTCTTTCACACATTCTTAGCCATGAATGTGATAATTTGCTTCTCCTTGGCAGGGTGGGTAGAAGGAGCTTGTGCCTGCTGATGAAGCAACCAGGTCAAAAGGAGATGACTAATAAAATTATGCATGGGATAGAGAGAATTGACAAAAAGAAATTCTTCTCCTTCTCCAAAAATATTAGAACTTCAGGGTATCCAATGAAGCGGATGGGCAGTAGGTTCAGGAGAGACAAAAGGAAATACTACTTTACACAGAGAGGGATTAAAGGCCCCGGTCACACGGGAGGTTTTGGCCCGGAAGAGGGATGGATCAGGGGCGCAGCAAATGGGCGCGAGCACACCGCAACATCTGGGAATCAGCGCGCACCCGTCCCCGATCCGTCCTTTCAGGCCTAAAGCGTGCAGTTAAAAAAACCCAACAAAAAGGCAGCACCAACTGGAAACACCGCAGCAAGCGTGGCCGTCAGAGCGCCGGAGCGTCCATCTTCAGGAACATTTGAGGCTCCCAGCCGAACTGCGCATGCACATACATGCGCAGCCGGCTGCCTCATGCTCCCTTCCGTGGCTTTCCCCCCCGGCATCTGATCGTGCCAGGGAGCAACTGTGCGGCGGCTCACGGGATCTGTCTGATCCCGCTGCCACGTGTCTCTTTTGGTGCGGCTTTAAAAAGCCGCACTTTGGCCGCATCAATTTTCCCCCATGTGGCAGGGGCCAAAATGTGGATTTGTTGCCAGACGATGTAGTGATGGCCACAGGAATAAACAGCTTTAAAAGGGGATTCATGGATAACTAGGGAGAAGGTCCATTGTGGTAAGGAAGACAACAGGCCCTAGCAAGGCTGCGGTCCCCATGTCTCTTCCCGCACCCCACCCCACTGCTGGCCAAGGCCCCGGCAGGCCAAGCCAGAAGCAGTCGCCCATTTCCTGGACTGGCTAGAGGCGGCGGCAGGCCAGGGCACCAGGCCTCCCCCCCCCCGCTCAATGCCCCGGCGGGCCAGGGGATCCGGCCTACCCCTCCCCCCACGGTCGAGGCATTGGTGGACCAGGGCACCCTACCTCATTCACGGCCGTCCCTGGGCCCACCCACTTGAGGCCCTGGCAGGCCAGGATGGCCGGCCTGGGCTGTTCTCTCGGCGCGGCTCTCCCTGCCACCAGTAGCATCGGCTGTGCGACGCTCATTGGCCTTCTCATCCCCGGTGGGTCAGGGCGCCAGGCCTCGCCCTTCCTGTTGGCGTGGCTCTCTGTAGCCTCAGCGGCCTTGGCAGCACCAGACTCACCGGCCTTGTCGCCCCCCTGCTGCTGGAGGCCCCGGCAGGCGAGGCCACCCCACTTCGTCCCTTTCCTCGGTGCGGCTGTCCCAACCCCCAGCGACAGCGGCAGAGTGACCATCCTCATCCCTTCTCCCTCCACTTCAAGTGCCTGGCAGGCCAGCCGGGTTCATTCCTTTCCTTCCTGCAGCTGTCGCCATCCCCCAGCATCAGCGCCAGAGTCACCGGAGCATCTGTCCCGTGTGCCTGAGGTGAAGTTTTCTTGTGAGCTGAGTTCCGGCACCTGCTGCCTCTGTGGGCGGGACATAGCCAACCCAGCCAGTGGCCAGGGACCCGTTTGTGAGTGGCAGTCCAGGCAGCCAACTGATTTTGGCATGAATCAAATCCTGCCATCCCATAGGAGAGATGCCACCCCAAATCAGCTTTATAATATAGAGAGATAAGTCTATCAATGGCTCCTAGCCATGATAACTGAGGAGAACCTTCTCATTCAGAAGCACTAATCCTCTGAATCCCTGAGCCAGAAGGCAACATCAGAGGAAGGCCTCAGCCTCTATGCCAACTGGAGACTGGCAACTCTAACAATCACTACAAGCTCTCAATTTCAAATTTTCCTCTGGATGGCCACTGTGTGACAGGATGCTAGACTAGATGGACTATTGGTCTGATCCAGCAGGGTCTTCTTATGTTCTTATGATCCATTAAAAGTAACAAAGTGCAGAGGAACCGTACAGTTCACTAGTGTTTAAAACAGTGTTTTATGTTTTTATCATGTTTTACATGTTTTACTTATTTATTGGGGGGGGGGGTAGCTTTCTGCAGGTTGCACCCTGATTTCACCTCAATATTAAATGTGTCATACTCAGAGACCACACAGTGATTCTGCCAGTCCCTATCCTGACCATCAACATGGGTGAATAGCAACTGTGGTGCAAACAAGTGATGGTAGACCTGTAGCCTCCTGCTGCCCTCTGGAAACATCCTTAGAGGCAATCTTAAAGGGTTCAAAACATGCTCTGTAAGTAATAACGTTGAAAGAATGAGAATCCCAATTAACTACATTTCCCCCCCTGACAGCTTTTAACTAGCACAGATTCCTTTATCTACTGTGTACCTCCCAACGGCATGTCTTTTCTCTTACCTTCTTCACCTCTTATCAGTACTGCTAATAAATCTGACTAAAGCTGCTATATTGTGAAGCTGTTTGGAATGACAAACTAGACTCCCCCCCCCCTCTGTTGCTGAAAATTTGAAATTGAGAGCTTGTAGTGATTGTTAGTTGCCAGTCTCCAGTTGGTGGCTGGAGATCTCCTGGGATTACAACTGATCTCCAAGTGATAGAGATCAGTTTACCTGTAGCAAATGGCCACTTTGGAAGGTGGAGTCTATGGCATTATTGAAGTCCCTCCCCTCCCCAAACCCCATCTTCCTCAGGCTCCACTCCCAAAATCTCCAGGTATTTCCCAACCCGGAGCTGCACCCCTAGCAATTGCTGTAATTTAGAGACCCTCCTTTATAGGGAGAGAGATGGGAGTTTACAGAGGATCCCTGCTGGCTAGGAAGGATCTGAAGGCAGTAGGAGTTAGAAACTATCAAGGAACTGGCCTTGTCTAGCCATTTTGTAACCTTTTAAATTTTGGTTCAAACTTTGGGCCTGGTCAAAGGCCTCTCTCTGGGAAACTGAAGCCAGGATGGCTTGAAGTTTCAAGAGACATAAGGGATAGAGTTGGGAAATACCTGGAGATTTAGAAGTTGGAGGCTGATGTGGGCAGGGTTTGGGGAGAGACCTCAATGGGGTGTAATGCAATGGAGTTCACATCCCAAAGTTGCCATTTTCTCCAGGTGAACTGATTTATGTTGTCTCCAGCCACCACCTGGAGGTTGGCAACCCTAGAGGGATGAGCTGGAGCCAGGCAGAGGTGCAAGTGAGATCATGGGCTTGGGAGCTTCAAGGCCAAAGAGACCCAGTGGGAGTTTCATATTCACATCCATCTTATTAGCAGAAGGAACCCTGTGGGTGTGGAAGTTGCTTGATTGTATGTGCTAGCTGCAGAAGTATGTGGTCACATGTCTTAGCGACACACCTGATTGGCTGGATAGGATCAGGCCAGCTGCTGGCTATCTAGCATAAAGCAAGACCATTCGTTCTAGTTTGCTCCATCCTTGATTCTTCCTTCATCCTTGCCATCCTTTTGACTGTCGGTTGGGCCTTGGGCAGCCAAAAGTCCTGTTCCTTGGATTTTGGACTTTGAAGTTCTATCTGGACTCTGTACCTTCAGTCTGACCTGGTAACCAGTATTCCCTCTAAGCTGAGTTAGTGTAAGTACGCTCACAGTTTTTTAGCCTCCGGCTCACACATTTTTTCTCTTAGCTCAGGAAGGAGGGCTCCAGAGCAAACTAATTCATGCAGGAGCCAAATTGCTCACTCACAACTTTAATGCCAGTAGCTCACAAAGTAGAATTTTTGCTCACAAGACTCCACAGCTTAGAGGGAACATTGCTGGTAACACCTAAGGACTATAGCCTAAATAAGTATGCTAGGACAGTTATTTAGTTTTTATTATTTTCTTCCATGTTTTGCACTGTTTCTACGTTTGTACGCTTTCACACATTTCTTTTAATAAATCTTATTCATTGTATTCCTGCAGTGCTGAATTTGGGGGCTTCAATCTAAACCCAGTACCTTGGTCTATTTTGGCTGCAGCTGCCAAGTAATTGTTTTTCAAACTCAGCTCGCAAGTGTCCTACCTTGCAGGGCTGACTTTTTGATTAATACCCAGTAGGGTTGGAGACCTGGTCTCCGCTGAGGCTTAGTTTAGAGGAGATGGTGGTGGCTTGTTACCCTGGGCAATGAGGATTCCCTCCCCAGTATCAAATGTACTAGATTAATGGTCCTAAACAGTGATACCCCTTTCTAATGCCACTGAAGTCAGTGGGCTTAGAAGGGTGTAACTCTGTTTAGGATTGAACTGTATATTTACAAACTCATCTGTGCTGCTGATTACAGAGAGATCTGTTGGATGGAATGCTGTGAGTCAGATACACGTGAGTTAGATACTCGCTAACACCAAGAACTAGATTTTTTGTTGTTCAGTCGCACATTCGAGTCCGACTCTTCGCGACCCCATGGACCAGATCACACCAGGCCTTCCGGTCTTCCGCCATCCTCTGAAGTTTGCTCAACTTCATGTTCGTTGCATCGATGACACTGACTAACCATCTCATCCTTTGCCGTCCCCGTCTTCTTTGACCTTCAGTCTTTCCCAGCATCAGGGTCTTTTCCAGTGAGTGCTCCCTTCTCATTTGGTGGCCAAAGTATTTGAGCTTCAGTTTCATTATCTGGCCTTCCAGGGAACAGTCAGGGTTGATTTCTTTGAGGATTGACTGATTTGTTCTTCTTGCAGTCCAAGGGACTCTCAAGAGTCTTCTCCAGCACCATAGTTCAAAAGAATCTATTCTTCAGCGCTCTGCCTTCCTTATAGTCCAACTCTCGCAGCCATACATGACTACTGGGAATACCATTGCTTTGACCATGCGGACTTTTGTTGGCAGGGTGATGTCTCTACTTTTTATCATGCTGTCAAGGTTCGCCATCGCTTTCCTCCCAAGGAGCAGGCGTCTTTTAATTTCATGACTGCTGTCACAGTCTGCGGTGATCTGGGATCCCAGGAACGTGAAGTCTGTCACTACTTCCACAACTTCCCCTTCTATTTGCCAAGGAGTCATGGGGCCGGATGCCATGATCTTAGTTTTTTTGATGTTGAGCTTCAAGCCCACTTTTGCGCTCTCCTCTTTTACCCTGAGCTAGATACACACCATTGTTTCACCATTTCCCATAACAGGGAGAATTCACTTACATGGAACTGAATTTCTACGGGAAATTGGTTCATTGTTTTCTAAAAAATAATATGAATATATTCTGTCAGGTGTTAATGCTCGAAGGGCATTCGCTGAGGCATTCAATCAGTCAGATTTTGCACAACCATGGGTTCAGCCTTCCTCTCAGTTGAACTCAGTAAGCTCAGATGCCCTGCTTATTCAAGAGAATACAGGTGACTTGAAACAATACCTTCTCCGCACTTGAGTATTGCCACTGTTTCCCAGAGTGTTGGATTCCTAGCTGATGCTCTGACTTTGCGGCACCCCTTCCACAAAAGGGCATTTATTTCTGGGAATTTTTTCTGGAATTAGATCCGACTCTCCCCATGTGTTCTACACTTCCTTTGAAAAGGGGTTGTTGCAGCCGTTATCATCATGGACTTTGTTAGCGAGGGAACCTCCTTTTTGTGTGGGCATCTGTAGTGGTATTATAACATCATAACATTGTAAAAACAAGGCTGGATATATCATGAGGAACAGCATGGTTGCTGCCATTTCAAAGGTCCCCCACTTCTCCTTAGTTGCCAACTAAGAAAATGGCTGGCGATCATCAAACTGGATACACCAATTCATAACAGTGTTATTCAGTGATTACAAAGCATGTGTCATCATGTACTTTGTCAGTAACAGAACATCTCTTTTTTTGTATATGCATAATGTTATAACATCATAACATTGTAAAAAAAAAAAAAAAGGCTGGATGTATTGTGGAGAATAGCATGCTTGCTGCCATTTCAAAGGTCCCTTGCTTCTCCTTAGTTGCGAACTAAGGAAATGGCCGGCAAAGATCCCCACAAAATTCTAATGAAAATAGTATTCTGTTTGCAATCATTGAACTGGATACTCCAATTTGTAACAGTTATTTAATCATTCATTTTATCATTATGTGTTATTTAATCATTATGAGACACACTAAATGGAACCACTGCACATGTTGAGTTTCCACGATTATCAAATCAGGTATATAATTCCATTATTTTTAAATGTTTCAAAGGCTGAATTGTCATCGAAAACACACTGAGAGTTATAAGGGAAGAGAAGGGGGGAGTGAAGAAACAATACAAGCGGCCACCAAAAAAAAGGAAAAGGAAAGGAACTTTATGGACGGGTAATTACACAGAGAGGTTACATGAAACCCCGCTGCTCGTTTTGTCCCAACATTATAATGTTGCTGTATTATAATGGGAAAAAAGTTATAACACAACCAACATTACACTTAAAAAAATATTGGATCATGCAGGACAACCTGAGGGAGGGGCAGGAGGGAGGGAGGCAGGGTGAACGCATGACATTGATGCCCCCCCCCAAAAGTGATGGGAAACCAAATTCAAAATTGAGAATTCCTCACTGTAAAACTGCAAGTTCAGGTCCAAGGGGTGGGGGGGAATGTGGAAAAAGTAGATTCAGTAAATGCAGGGTAACAAGCCACTACATTTGGATCTACTCCCAGAGAGGCAAATGTTGTGTGGAAAGTTTTACAAACTTCAATTATTTAAGAATGCCGATGTGGAGGTTTGCACTTGTGCTGAAATTGTCTGATTGGACTTTTATTTGTTGGGCTGCAGTTTAAACTCTTTTCTTGTTTTTTAATCCATAAGAGGAACAGGGTTTCCAGGCATGGCCTGGCAACCATTGGAAGTCAGAGGGGGGTCGTGGGGGGTGCTGTTGGGTGATATCTTATTGTCACTTCCAGGGAAAACCTAGAAGTGACATCACACCTCCCTAGGAATCACCAGAAACTCCATGGTAAATGCATAGAGCTTCCAGCAATTCCTATAACAGGCTGACAACACTTCTGGGTTTTCTCTGGAACTGATGTCACACCGAATAGTGTATTATCATTATTATTATTTTGCAAGCCACAGGACCAACAGAAGGAAACGAGCCAGGGGCGGGGAATTCTTCACTCCCAAAGAGAAAATGGCAGTCCTAATAAGGCATAGGGTTCTCATCTTCTCACTGTGGGCAGGGACTCCCTACCCCCAGCTCCCATTGTCCACCACCACTCAGCTGGGCAGTGGGAGGAAATGCCTGGGGAAATGGAGAGGGGCAATTTGCAGCTCTAGTGAAATGATATTGCTCCTGGAACAACTCAGAAGTGAAGTCATTGAGCTAGGTGATGCTGTAGCATTCAACTGAAATCTATGGTTAAAACACAACCCTGGTGCAATGACTTTACTTCCATGGCCCTCTGATAATGATGTCTTTGCACTGGGGCCACTGATCGCCCATCCAAAATGTGAGTCCTGCCTCCCCTATCTCCTGTCAGTTTCCAGGCCATGCCTGGCCATGCCTGGCAACCCTAAGGCAACATGTCCAGTTTGTTGTTGTACAACTCAGATGACACCAGAGCAATGACTCCTTCCTTCTCTAGCTTTCATATCCTGATCACTTTTTTTAATTTTATTCATCAGTGAGCAGTTTAGATCCCTCCATCCATTTCCCAACGGATTTTGGTGTAGTGGTTAAATGTGCGGACTCTAATCTGGGAGAACCAGGTTTGATTCCCCACTCCTCCACTTGCAGCTGCTGGATGACCTTGGGCAAGCCATAGTTCTGTCTTGAAAGAGCAGTTCTCGAAAGAACTCTCTCAGCCCCACCTACCTCACGGGTGTCTGTTTTGTGACATCATTGGGCTCTTCTCATTTTACTCTTACATTGGGCTTTTTTATTTTACTTATTTTACTCTTTCAGGATGCCTACAGTCTGACAGTGAAGAAAAGCAGGCTAAAAGACAGAGCTTCAGAAAAGATGTTGCTGATGTGCTGCCAAGCCCTTGCCTGGAAGTGTGCCATTTGACAAATACATTTTCAAACTTTTTAAATATATGGAGGCTTCTGTGGATATAATGCAGCCAAAGTTAAATACTAGTCTCATGAACGTCCGTGGAAGAGATACGGGCTGCAGTCCTAAGAACACTCTTCTTAGGAAGAAGTCCCATCTTGGGACTTATTTCTGAGTGCATTTGGTAAGAATGGTACCCTAAAATACCTGTTCAGTTACCCTATGCAAATGAGAGGACCTAGGATTGTTTGGTGTTTTCTAAACTGTGTATTTTATGTTAAGTTTGCTCCTTGGAGCTGTTGGAGAAGTTTTAAGAAAGAAGGAAAGAAAGAAAGAGAGAGAGAGAAAGAGAGAGAGAGAAAGAAAGAGAGAGAGAGAGAGAGAGAGAGAGAGAGAAAGAAAGAAAGAAAGAAAGAAAGAAAGAAAGAAAGAAAGAAAGAAAGAAAGAAAGACCTGCTATTTACTAGAGTTACTGGAACAGATATCTTTGGACTTGTAAAAATGTTCTACATTGTCCAACTCAGATATCTTTCCTTGAGAGGAACTGACCTCTGTAGTCTGGAGATCAGTTCTAGTTTCAGGAGAACTCCAGGCCCCACTCGGAGGCTGGCAGCCCCACGAACCCCCTTTTGGATCCCAGCCCTTCTCTTGTAAGACTAGGTTGTGACAAATGTCATATTGCTTCCATCCCATCATGTTTTTGTTTTACGTGGCGTGGGATATTTTTTTGAGCTTCGCTCCTTAATCACTAGGTAGATAAAAATATAGATATATACGTACAACACTGACGTTTGTGATTTCACATAAGAACTGTTAATGCCACAGGGTGCATGTATTACAAATGCAAATGAAATATATTTCAACAAAAATAGGATGGCAATTTGGCGTCTAATAATAATCACACTTGTAACCGGCACAGTGGAAGCTCTGCTGGCAGTTGGACAATCCCCTGCAGAAATTGCTGCTCCCTGCTGATAGCACTGCTGTTGCCGCAAATTGGTCTGGAGGAAAATAAATGCCTCTGTAATTTTGGGTTTCAAAATAGACCTCAATGGGCTTATTGTATTAACCAGTGTATAGAACACATGATATGTAGTGCAAAGGCTGGGTCATTTCATACTTTGGAACTTTATCCTTTACTAGCTTCTCACTCAATGTTGTAGGATTATTATAATAGATCTTGTAGTGTGGCAGGAACCCAGGATCTTCTTGTGAAATCTACTAACATTCATAAAATTATTTTTATAAGTTTGGATCTTTCCTTCTTCTCTTGCATGCCCCCTCCTTAAAAAAAAAATCCAGAATAACAGACATTCTGGTTGACTTTATTATATTTTTATTCTATTTTTCAGCCAAAAAGATGGCTTCCAAAGCAGCTCACAGAAAGGGTATGTCCTGCCTTTTTGCAGGAATACAAAGCAGCTACTGAGGCAGAAGATTCCATGTGAATCTAGATCCAAACAGGGGTCATTTCGTAGAAAAAGAGCTAGGGGAACTCATTAGCATAACTCATTAGCATATGGCACACCCCCTGTCATCAGGGGCCCGGCGGTGGACCTGCAAGGCCGGCGGGAGTGCAAGGAAGCCCCGCCAAGACCCTCCCTGGCCCCAGGCAGGCAGGGGTGGGGAGAGTCGGGGAGGAAGCACCCTCCCTCTTCTCCTGCCTCCTCCTGGCTGAATGAGGGCTGGAAGCGGGGCGGCCGGAAGCAGGGGGTGGGGCTTCGTCATGTGCTCCGCCCCCCTGCACCTCACCAGGGGGAACCGCATTCCCCCGCGTTCCCCCCCGAAATGACCTCTGGATCCAAACATGATGGCAATTCTGTGGGTTGGATCCAACCAGCTTTTCAGAGAAGGAAACAGGAATCCTCTCTGATTAGCAAGAAAGGTTATGCTAAGATCATGGGACCAGCACAGAGAAAAGCCATACAGGGTAATAAGGAGGCAAATTGGGCAAGACTGAGTGAAAAAGCTGGCTGGAGATCCAACTCTGATGTTTTCAGCCATGGCAGGTAGAAACTGGAGGGAGTTGTGGGTCAGTTTAGGTTCTGTGATCAGAAATAATCAAAGCAAGGATAACCCACTGCTGCCTCTACTCCTTCAAACAGGGTTTAACTTCGGGTTGGGAAATTCCTGGAGATGGGGTGTGCAGCCTGGGGAGGGTGGGGTTTGGGGAAGGGAGGGACCTCAGCAAGGTATAATGACATAGAGTCCACCCTCTAAAACAGCCATTTTCTCCAGGGAAACTGATCTCTGTAGTCTGAAATGTGCTCCGCACCCCTGCACCTCACCAGGGGGAACCGCATTCCCCCGCGTTCCCCCCCGAAATGACCTCTGGATCCAAACATGATGGCAATTCTGTGGGTTGGATCCAACCAGCTTTTCAGAGAAGGAAACAGGAATCCTCTCTGATTAGCAAGAAAGGTTATGCTAAGATCATGGGACCAGCACAGAGAAAAGCCATACAGGGTAATAAGGAGGCAAATTGGGCAAGACTGAGTGAAAAAGCTGGCTGGAGATCCAACTCTGATGTTTTCAGCCATGGCAGGTAGAAACTGGAGGGAGTTGTGGGTCAGTTTAGGTTCTGTGATCAGAAATAATCAAAGCAAGGATAACCCACTGCTGCCTCTACTCCTTCAAACAGGGTTTAACTTCGGGTTGGGAAATTCCTGGAGATGGGGTGTGCAGCCTGGGGAGGGTGGGGTTTGGGGAAGGGAGGGACCTCAGCAAGGTATAATGACATAGAGTCCACCCTCTAAAACAGCCATTTTCTCCAGGGAAACTGATCTCTGTAGTCTGAAGATCATTTGTAATTCCAGGAGATCTCAAGATGCCACCTGGAGGTTGACAACCTTACCCTCTAAGAGCACCACTGATGGCTGTTAGTTAGCTAGTCATTTGAAGAATGAAGTGTGGTCATTTCTTGACGGCTCTTAAATGTGTGACTGTCTAGTACTGTTATTCTTCAGATTTTGTTATCAGGAGAAGGGTGAGCAGTGATTGAATAACTCGTAGCTACTGTGACCCTTCCAGAAAGGCTCCTTCATATGGGAGTGGGGAGTGGATATTGCATTGTCTTGTACTTTGTAATTCCACACTCTGCATGGCATGCGTTAAGGTGTTATGGATAGTTTCCTGTTCACATTGTCATTTGATTTTGTATTTCTAGTCCTATAGCATTCATATGGACATTCAGTTTTGCATTTCTACTTCTGTTGCACTGTTCATCTGCATTGTTCATTTTTTCATTTTTTCAAAAAATATTTCTTTAAAAAAATAGAAGAAAAAGAACACGGGGGGAAAACCCTAAAATCCAACAACTAGGTAAGATTTTTTTAAAGGAAAAAAGAAAACAAAAACAATACATAAAGATGAGACAAAATTATAACAGTGGTGGAGGATCTACACATAATTTTCTAGAAACAATTTCCAAATATCTAAAAATGTCCATATGCAATTGCTGTCTATGTGCCATGTGTTCAAATGTTGATAGAGTTCTAAGGTCATCAATCCACTGATTTACTGGAGGTGGATTTTTATCTTTCCAATGCTGTACTATCAGTCTTTTTCACTGTTCATTGTATATCCTGTACTGTATGTTCACATTGTGCACTCATTGTCATTTGGTTTTGTACTCTGAATCTTATTGCATTGGTTATGCAATATTTTATACTCTATGGTTACATTGTTTCCCCTCCGTGCTTCTATAGTACCTAGAAGCAGGGAGGGGAAACAATGTAACTATAGAGTATAAAGTCCCAGCTTTTAAAGTCCCAGCGTCTCTACATCTAATTTCACAGGCTGTCTGTCAAACTGGAAACGAATAAAAAAAGATTTGCACCCCATAACCCCTTGTAACTTCTTTCTGCAAGATTCCAAAATATGTTTAACTATCTGTCCTTTCAGAGGCCAGGTAATCAGTTGGTCTACTAAGCACTGTGTAAGGAGACATCTATTTATCTGCTCTCTTAGGGAAAAACCCTCTCTTTATTGACTTAAAGAGGATTGAACACCTTAATAATATGCCACAAACTCAGGGGGCTTTACTTTCCTTCGAGTCCAAGAAGATTCCTCCATTACTAATGCTGCAAAGACATATTTTAAGATCATATGGCATTTTCCCTACTAGAGTTTTCAATAATTCCAAGATCTGCCCCCTTCTCCCTAATTATTTATATTAATCCAAGGCAATTATATGTGAGGCTGGAATTCCAACTACCTCAGTTTCCAAAACTTCAGCTCCCTCGGATCCAGATTTAATTAGTCGGACTGATGTTCATCCCCCTTCTTTGTCGAAGGCCTCTAATCTGGAGAATTCTGTAGAACAGGATCTACTCTCATCCTTCACTTATTTGCCAAAATCTGAGCATACGGAAATTATGGCCAGATTAGAAGAATTAGTACTCTGCCTTCATAATTCAGATGAACATGCGGAAACAGACAAGTTGAACTCTGACCCACTACTGGATATGGATATGGAGCATGATACTCCCTCGATGGGCACTGACTGGAAAGAAGTCCTTGCCTGACTGGAAAGAAGCACTCTCTGAAAACACTGCTGTTCTTCCCCCCTCGATATCACAGAACCCACCATCCAATGGTTGTGTTTTTACTGACACTGGAAGGTCCTTGGATATTATTGAAAAGGCAGACTGACTATTGCCCCTCCTCCTCTCTTGAAATATTGCTGGATGGTGCTCTAAATCATTGGACCAAGATTTTATTTCTTATATCTCACATTTTAAGATCATCTTTCTACAAGAAACTTGGATGCAAGACCCATTTGAGCTTCATAACTACCAGGCTTTTTATTCATGTGCCTCGATTGGTCCTAAAGGGGTAAGACCCTCAGGAGGACTGGGTATTCTGGTGTCTTCTTCTTTTTTTCTTTTTTTGAAACCCCCGAAGGGATATTTTTTTATTTTGCATTAAACTACAAACTACAAAGAACATTAGGAAAGGGAGCTACAACTAGGGATAAAGGAAAGATAACCACACTAAACTAAAAACCCCAGAGGAGATCTTATTTCTGTTAGCGAAAATGTTAGTACCACAAGTGTTAGTATCACAATATACTTGTAGAGTTCCTGCTCATCTTCCATGTTTCTAGGTTATTATGTTAGTTGTTATGAGAGAACTTTGAGCTTGGTACTTGGGGGGGGGCAACATTGGGAGGGCTTCTAATGTCCTGGCCCCACTGGTGGACCTCCTGATGGCACCTGGTATTTTTGGCCACTGTGTGACAGAGTGTTGGACTAGATGGGCCTTTGGCCTGATCCAACATTGGTGTCTCTTATGTTCTTATGTAACTTTCTGATCATCTTCGTGTTCTTTGCTTCAAAAGGCCAGTTTCCCAGTCCTTCTGCCTTTACTTCGGCTTTCTGTCTCTAAAATCATTGACAACTTTGGAAGGTCCAGCACCCGTTTCTGTAGCAGAGTCTTCTTCCGTTCCAGAGGTAGCAGAGTCACTGGATTTCATTTCTTCCTCCTTAGACTCTTCCTCTGTTCCAAGCTGACGCCGCAGAAACTCTTTAGCTTTGAAAATGGAGTGTATCTTCTCTCTTTTATCGTTGATCTTAAAGATGACACCTTCCGGGATCGCCCACCTGTACGTTATTCCATTAGTTTGAAGAAAAGCAATCAAATCTTTATAATTTTTCCTCTTTTGCCGAATTTCAAATGGAATATCTTTTAGCATCTTGATCATTACATTTCCCATTTTCAGTGGAGTTGCTGATGTTGCTTTTAGAATAGCATCTCTGGTCTGTCTTCTTGAGAATCTGACCACAATTTCTCCAGGTAGGCTATTTTTATATATATAATTGGAGTATGCCCTATAGGCCACCTCCATGTCTTTTACTAGTTCATCCACTGTAGAGCCTATCACTGGAGCGATGATCTCACTAAGCAAACTCCTGAGGTCCTCTTTCGCTGCTTCAGGAACTCCCTGGAACCTGAGAATCATATTGGCTTTTTCCATCTGTAGTTGCAGTGCACAGTTTTCTGGAAGATTTTGCTTTTTCCCCACCTCTCCCAGTCTTTTCTTCAACTTCTTATTTGTGGTGTCCATCTCTTGAATTTTCTCATTAGCCTGCTCCACTTTCTTTTCCGTTTCATTCAGCTGGAGCTGTTGAAAGTTCTTATTCATCACAGTCAGTTGCTGGTTAATACCATCGAGTTGTTCCATCACCGGCTTGAGCATATCCGCTAGTAGTTTAATAACATCTGCATCCTCTTCCGGTTTGGGACTCTGACTGCCTGGCGGTTTTGTTTTTAACTTTGCACGCTGGGCTGCCATTTTTCCAATTTGTTTACACTTCCCACCGCTTTCTCCCGACTCAAGAAACTCGCTCACGATGTCAAAAATCAAGTAAGTCTCGCACAACACACGCGCTACTTTCCTCCCCTCTTTCCCCCTTTGTGTCATTTATCGGTTGTTTGCATAAGAGGCGTCCCTCTTTGCCTCAGCTTCTTCCCGCATGGGGGGGGGAATCCGCTTTTTTTAAAAAGTCAGTTTTATTCAGAACTCACGTTCATTGTCGGCCAGATTCTCTGACCATGCTGCGTTTTAACGATCTTCCGCTTGATCTCTGGTGCTTATCCCAGCCAAACCAGCTTGTGCCCGAAGGCCACACAACAACTGGACCGTCAGGGCAGAGGGGAGCCTCGATTCTCTGGCATTATGCCATCAAAGAGGCTACCCCTCAAAAGCCCTCTGGCCTGGAGCCTATCACAAAGGCTCCGTGGGAGTGTCACTTGAGGTGGCACCCCTCCAGACCGCTGGTGTGCGATTCACCCTCCTGCGGCTCGGGGAGAGCGACCGCCATCACTGCTTCGTAAACCGGAAGTCCGGTATTCTGGTGTCTTCATTGTTAAATAGCTCTCCAAAGAAATTGGAAAGTAACCAGAATTGGATTCTGGCTGTTAGTTTATCATTTTCAAATTTTAAGATAATTTGCATTAATGTGTACATCCAGCCCTTTTACAGTACGTAATCCACCTTGAGTCTTAGTGAGAAATTAGTAAGCTAAATAAACAAATAAATACATTATAGATCTTTTCCGCAAAGCAGTGTCTGCCTGTGTATTTTGCTTTTTCCACAAAGGGGCTGAAACCATTACAGAATTTCCAGTTCATTTGCCCTGGTGGACTAAACTACCCAGGAGAAAGTATGAGAGGGAAGTGAGTATGGGCACTGAAATATACTGGGTTCGAGACGCGTGTTGTGATCAGCTCATGGTTTATTAGTGAATCAGCTCAAACTAAGGACAACTCTAGCAGAACCGGAGCTCTGCTTATAAGCCCATAAAAAAGCACACCCATCACATACCCACTCCCAACAATAGGCTATTTACACAATTATTGCATCCTAATTGGTGGCTGCCAAGATCCTGACGGTCTATTGTTTTATCTCCCCAAGCTCACCCTTCCTCTGGCAGCACCGTGTTGCAGGGAAACTGTATCAGTACATAAAACCCCTCCCCCCTAAGTTCTGAAACCCTTAACTGACATAGTCCTTGAGGTACGCTGGCTTGCACCGCTCTCTCTGAGAGGGCTGGGGCTCCTGTGGTGATGGCGTCTGGGTTTACAGAGTTAAGCAGGAGGCGGCTCAGAGTGTCCACATGGCCCATGGACTTCCCTGGCCTGTATTGGAGGGCGTATTGGTACCCACCCAGAAAGATGGACCAGCGGAGGACTCGGGGTTACAACATCTGCAATGTTTGGTCGTCAGGGGCGAGAAGACCAAGCAGGGGCTTGTAGTTGGTCGCGATGGTGAAGGGACGGCCATACAGCAAGTCGTGGAACTTTTTCACCCTGGCCACGATCGTGAAGGCCTCCTTGTCGATCTGGGCGTAGTTCTGTTCTGTCGATGACAGGGTCCAGGAGTACTAGGCCACTGGCACCTCCCGCCCGTCTGGCAACCGATGGCCAAGGACTGCGCCAACGTCATAGGGAGAAGTGTTGCACGCCAATACAACTGGCAACGTCTTGTCGAAGTGGGCAAGGACATCATTCTATGTGAAAACCTCCTTTACTGCCTGGAATGTGGTGGCCTGCTGCCGGCCCCACACCCAGGGGGCCTTCTTATCGAGCAGGTGGTGGAGAGGTTCCACGAGGGTGGCTTTATGGGGCAGAAAGGAGTGATAGAAGTTCAGAAACCCTAAGAAAGCCTGCAATTCTGCCTTGGAATTGGGGGCCGGGGCATTCTGGATGGCGCAAACCTTGTTGGGTGCGGGGTGGATGCCATCTGTGTCCACTGAGAATCTGAGGAACTCCACCCAGGGAACTCCCAGGAGGCAGTTCTCTTGCTGCCGGCGGAGTCAAAACGCTGTAGCATGGCATGTAGGCAGGTGGTGAAGTCCTCCTCTGATGGGGCAGTGATCAAAACATCACTAAAAAAGGGATGGACCCCAGGAATTCCTTTCAAAAGAGAGTCCATCAGATTCTGAAAGATTACCACAGCCACTCTGACCCTAAACTGTAACCGCTTGACCCTGAACACACCCCGGTGTGTGACAGTGGTTTGGGCCTCTGTGGTTGGCTCATCCACTAGGAGTTGCTGATAAGCTTGGGCCAAGTCCAACTTCCCGAAGATTTTGTCCCCTGCTTATGCCGCAAAGACATGGCTGACAACCGGCACTGGATAAGCGTGGTCCACCAGCGCCTTGTTGATCGTGCATTTGTAGTCCACACAGATGTGGATGTCACCATTCAGCTTAATCGGGGTTATGATGGGGGTCTCCCAGGTGGCATGGGGAACCGGCTCTAACACTCCCTGCACTAACAAATGGTCCAATTCCGCCTCAATTTTGGGCTTGAGCACGAATGGAACTCTCCGGGCCTTGAGGCAGATGGGGCACATCTTGGGGTTAAGTTGGAGTGATACCGGGGGACCCACATACTGGCTGAGCATCCCATCAAAGATGGCTGGGAACTCGTCACACACTTTTCTGAAGTCTCCAGACCACACGTGGTGCACCCCCATTACTTTAAACCCCAAGGGCATGAACCGAGACAGTCCAAGCAAGCTGGTGAGCCGCCCTTCCACCACCAACAAGTCCAAGTGTCCCTCAAAGTGCTGGTACTGCACGTGGAATTTGCCCCACCCCTTAATGGCCACCTTGTTCTTCTGAAAGTCCCGGAGGGTGAAGCCGTTGGGCCTCAGGTGGTGACCCCCTTGTGGACAGAGCCTCCTGAGAGTCTCTTCCAAGATGGAGATGAAGGACCCTGTGTCCAGTTCCATCTTGCAAGGCTTCCCCTCTATAAACACAGTCATTTAATTTTGTCTGGGGTGTCCGGGGGCAAATTCAGTACCTGATGTTGGTGGACTGCCATAGTGTGTAGATCCTCTGACTCCTGGTGCATGGCGGTGTGTCTCCAGGCTCCCTTAGAGTGGCAAGTGCATGCGATGTGGCCAGTCTTGCTGCAGGCCCTGCAGGTCGCATCACGGAAACAACAGGAGCGACATTCATGAGCCTCTCCACAGCTGGTGCAGGGATGTGATGCGTAGGTCTTCGCTGGTTGAGCAGCAGCGGCTGTCGATCATGACCTGCGGCGAACCGGGCAGTGGACTTGGTGGGCCGTCTGATGCCTCCAAAGTTGAGGAAACTGATGCCTGGTGTGCGGTGGGGGTTTGACGGTCTCACTGGGGTTTCTGGAATGCTGTGGCCTCACAAAGTGCCTTCACCAGGGTGAGTTCTTCCAGCCCAATTAACTTACGGCAGAGTTTCGGCTCCCAGAGGCCCATCACGAACTGTTCAAGGAGGGATTTGTCCAGGTTCACGAACTCACAATTGAGGGCTAGCCAGTGCAGGTCAGCCACAAAGTCGGCAGCCATCTCGTTAGGCTGTTGTTGGCGCATGAAGAAGTCCACACGGCGTGCCGTCTTTGTGGGTTTAGGTGCGAAATGGTCGGTGAGCACCTTGAGGAGGGCTTCGTATGTAGACGCTTCCAAGGTGATGGGTGCGACGAGGCCCTGGACTAGCCTTAGGGTGGCAATTCCACAGGAGCTGAACAGGAGAGCCTTCTTCTTGCCTGCGTCGTTGATGCCCTGGAACAGGATGTAGTACTTCATCCATTCTACCCAGGTTTCCCAAAGCTCTTGGTGCAAGGGGTCAAACTCTGGCAGATGTCCTGGAGCAGCAGCCATGGTCTCAGTAGCGATGCAATGCATGCGGCTCTGGAGCTTGGGGCGCAATGTGGTACTGGTGGGCACTGGGCTGGCTCAACAGGAACCCACCTTCATCGCCAGTGAAATATACTGGGTTCGAGACGCGTGTAGTGATCAGCTCATAGTTTATTAGTGAATCAGCTCAAACTAAGCCAGACTAAGCACAAACTAAGCCAGAGCCCTGCTTATAAGCCCATAAAACAGCACACCCATCACATACCCACTCCCAACAATAGGCTTATTACACAATCATTGCAGTCTAATTGGTGGCTACCAGGATCCTGATGGTCTATTGTTTTATCTTCTCAAGCTCACCTTTCCTCTGGCAGCACTGTGTTGCAGGGAACTGTATCAGTACATAACAGGCACCTTATGGCTTTGGGGGAATAGATAAGGGATTGAATCAGAACAGCTAAGAAGCAGGAAAGAAAAAGTAAGAATATACATCTGAATGATGGAGGGGTGCTTCTGGGACCATGCGTGAAATCATCAAACCTTTGGAGAGCAGTAGCTCATCATCAGTCACCACATTATATTTGATCCCTCTTGCTTCTTTAGCCTCAAGTTTTAGCTACCATTTTGAAAATTAGATTTCTCCATTGCTCAATATGTAAGTATGGCTCATAATTGCTTAGCAGGGGAATTTCTGCATACTGTACTACACAAATATATGTAGTACATATAAATAAATAGATACACACATACAAGTAACTACTTGTATAGCATAGCAACCAGAACCTTCCATGCCCATTCGCCATTCATTCCTTCATCTCTCACAAATATAAGTTTTCAATCCTATTAATTGATCACATCCTCATTAGTACATCTATGTAGGCTAGAAAGGTGAATCAAAGTTACCAGGTCTCTGTGTTTATAAAATTGTAGGAAAGCCTGCTTTCCTATACTGCAGCCATGCTTTGCTAGATATTGTGTTATTGTTGTGCTGCTTTGTTGTGTAGACAAGACAATCTAGTCATCAATGACTGCCATTAGCACAATGATAGCACAATATCCAATAATGTGTGTACAGCCCCAGTGCCCTTAACATAAGAAGGTTTACTACAATAGAGAGGTAGGAAAAGGAAAGTTAAAAAGTATGTCTCCATCACAACTTGCTGAATAGACATAAAGCCTGAAGAGCTTGTTTTAGATATGTTGCCATTTATAAAACATTGTGATCTGCACCGTTTTCATTTTAAAGTTTAATTGTTAGAGAATGGAAGGAACTGGAGTGTAAATTTTTGGAGAAGTAGGTCTATCGATTCTCCTTGATAACCACAGGCCCAGTAAAACCTGCTCTTAAATGAAAATTTGCAATGGACAGGGTTCAGATGGTGTAAAAGATCACAACTGTACAGATACTAAGTCAAACTGCAGGAATGTTTAGGAGTGCTTTTATCAGCTGACATCTGCTGAGAAGTTATGATGATCCTGCATCCAGACAGTGACAATCAACTTTGATTCAAGTCTTCAGAATCACACATCTCAAGGGTCACTAAGATCATTTTAAACAAATTGCCCTTGATGTACAAATGGAATTTCGAGTACTCTATGACCTGCACTGGAAAGATTTTCTCTTTGTGAATCTCAGGCCTGATAGGTATGACAGGGCACTTGCATTTGTTTATTTATGTGTCTGTCCCTTCCACAAGAAAAGTGGAGTCTAATTTTTCCACCCAAAAAGATATGTGCTTGTGTGTGTACATGCATGGTATGTGCACAGGCACACACCCTCTTCCTTTGCTTCAGGCATTTTTTCTCTGAAACCAAATTCAATTCTGGAATCTGGTAGAGACCTGAGATAAGGTCAGAGTTTTAGCCCCAAGCATCATTAGTGGACATAATGGAATAGAAATTACTAAAATACGTATGGTGCTGATTTTGATCTATAATGCTTTAATTGCTTTGGACCTCCACATATCTCAGAGAGACATGTGTTATTGCATTCCTAAAAGCTGACTAAAGGCTGTTTCATATATTATCATTCCTGATACAAAGATTTACCTTGCAGAGAGAAAAAGTGTGTGTGTGTTTAATAATATGCAGTTGGTGGAATGAATATCCTTTCGACCACGTTGACATAACAGCCTTTGGGAGAAGCTAAAATCCTCCTAGGTGGCCAAGATTTTTGGGTGCCTCTTTGTACAGCGATGATTGTTAAATTGGAGTCTGTGGGAGTAAAGGCCGTTACTGCTTCTGCTTTGGCATGTGTGCAACTGTAGTCCTGGAAATATTTGACAGGAACCAGACAAAGGCAGTAGACTTCCTTTGAGATCAAACACCTGCATGTCTTTTCAGCTTGGACTTTGGCTGTATGCTGGTTTAATTTCTGTAGTATTAAAGGAGAGACCTCTGGATTACCCCATGAAACAGCTGCCCAAAAAACAGAGAAACTGCTTTGGAGGGGAATCAAACAGTGGTTAGCCTTAAATTAGACTCACCGTCCCCCTTGACAATTTGATTGGTGGCAAAACACTCCCTGGGGTGTCCTTTGTTTTTCAGCGACCTCTTCTCATGTTCTGAAATAGCTCTAGTTTGTTGATTTTCCAAAGACAGTTCCAAGCATATTGATTTACATGAACTGTCAGGGGTTTGGAGTGAGAAGAATGCTTTGGAGTTTGGGAAGGGAAATGTTCAACTCCTGAAACCGGGGCCATTTTTAAGTGTTTGGAAGTCCAGGTCCCAGAGGTGCTGAGCTCTTGCCTCCTTTCTGTGTTGCCAGATTTAGTCCGTATTTGCTCCTTGCTGCAAGGGGAAATGAGGAAAAGAACACTGAAGGGCTGTTGTAAACTTTGTTCTAAGTAAACCTGTCAACCAGTGTAAAGGCTGTGAGAGTAATGGATCACTTGCTTTTTAATCAGTTCATTTAAAAGATTTCAGTAAATACATGTATCATGAAAATCTTATTTTTATTTTCTTGTTCTGTACTACATTGTACAATATCTTCAAAAATATATGTGCATTTAAATCTCCTGATTAAAATTTGCTCTTGGCAACTGTTTGGTAGCCCCTCTCCACTAATTTTCTAAAAATATTAATTTAATAGGAATAAATCCCATTGTGGAAATAAATACAATGAGCTCTACAAAGAGGCTCTGGGTGGATGCCCTGGCCTTGGGCACTCAGCATCAATTTGCTGTGGTGACCTCAGCAAGGTATAATGACACAGAGCTTACCGTTTTCTGCAGGGGAACTGGTCTCTACCATCTGAAGAGCAGTTGTGATTCTGAGTGATCTCCAGCCCTCCCCTGGATATTGGCAAAATGGTTCCCCAGGTGGAAATGGATGGTTTGGAGGGTGGGCTCTATGGCATTGTACCTGTCTGAGGTCCCACCCCTCCTCAAACCCCACCCTCTCCAGGCTCCATCCCTCAAATATCCAGGAATTTCCCAGCCTGGAGTTGGCAATCCTATCTCCTTCCCAGCCAACCATCAACCTACCTTTATGTGTCCCTCTGACTTCAGCTTTCCATCTCTTCCCTCCTCCCTCCTGGAGAGCAGTTGTAATTTTGAGTGATCTCCAGCCCTGCCCTAGAGATTGGCAACAATGGTTCCTCAGGAGGAAATGGCTGGTTTGGAGGGTGGAGTCTATGGCACTGTACCTGTCTGAGTCCCACCCCCTCCTCAAACCCCACCCTTTCCATGCTTCCCCCCTCAAATCTCCAGGAATTTCCATACCTAAAGTTGGCAACTTTATCTCCTCCCCTCTCAGCAGCCTCTTCCTAGGCAAAATTCTGTCTTTCTTAAATTGGTTTTGATGCCAGCAGAGTGAGAAAATGCCAGAGGCTCTGGATGGGTGCCCCGTGGTAAATGGACCAAACAGTTCCTAATTTTTTTTCCAAAACACTATGCTGTTGGTAATTCATTTTCTGCACTCACAGCGTCCCCTGCCAGAATGCAACACATCCCCAGCACTTTGAATTAGCACCAGAGCTTTAAGAGCTCTCCAGCTGTCACCTGGCGATTGGCAACAATGGTATTTCTCCTCCTCAGACCCCACCCTCAGCAGGCTTCACCCCTAAAATATCTTGGAAGTTTCCAACCTGGAGTTGGCAAACCTACGTCCTTTCCATGCAACCATCAGCCTACCTTTATCTGCCTGTCTGTCTTCAGGTTTACATCCCCCCCCCCCGCCTTTGCCTAGGGAAAGAACAGTCTTTCCCTGCAGTGGGAACCAAAGCAGCTGACATCATTCTCCTCTCCCCTGTATGATCCTATGAGGTATGTTAAGGCTGAAAGTCTGCGAATGGTCCATAATCCTCCATGCAGCTTTTAAAACATGAACCTGGGACCTGCACACCATCCTCTGAAGCACTCTCTGGTACATATCTGTGGCAGTAATGAGGTGACTGCTGGCACCTTTTCTTATCATTTTTTGCCTTGTGGTATTCTGCTTGTGGTGTGATCTGTCTTTTTTGTGGTGTGGCATGATTGTGTTATTGGGTTTGTTTCTTTTGAAGGGGAAGTGATGTGTTGTGAGTGAGGACCTGCACCCCACCAAAATACAGCAGGTTCCATATGCAACTGACATTCCAACTGCCTTGCGGGGGGGGGGAGTTTGTGGTGTGGAATGGAGTGAAGTCCAATCAGCTTCCATATGCAAATAGCCTTGAAACGCTGGCCCAATCAGAAAAGAGTGGCCTAGGCTGCAGTGGGTAGGAGAAAACTCAGGCAACACAGCCAGTAGATAGACACACCTTGTGATTGACACATCACGGAGCCAACTGATTTTGGAGTGAATGGAATCTTGCAAGACAAAAACGCTTTTATTATATAGGAGAGATTATACCAATCACATTAATTAAAGTTTGTGTCCCTAATGATATCCAAAGCAGGGGAGAGTTAAAAGAAAACACATAAAATTGAAGTTCATTTTTTAAAAGGGCAATAGTTAACCAAAAGGTAACTTGATTGCTTTAGTAGGAGAGTGAATCCTTGCTGCTTATTGCATCAGATACATAGCAACTATTATTTGTCTCTTAAGAGTAGAATACTGGCTTTATTGCATTTCATAATTGTTTTCTTGGCTTACTTTTCTGCTTTCTGCTTTGACTCATTCAGCAGAGACTGTTTAGAGATATGAAATCACCTAAAATGGTTTTGGGGTTTTTAGATGTAGTTGTCCATGGCATTAGGAAAAATGGGATCGAAGAATAAAGTCATCACAGATGAACCAGTAAACAAATGGAGACACATGAATCTGCCTTATATTGAATCAGACCATTCATCAATCAAGGTCAGTATTGTCCACTCAGACTGGCAGTGGCTTTCCAGGTTCTCTGGTAGAGGTCTTTCACAGCCCCATAGCCAGAATTTTTTTGGGGGGGGGGATAGGGGACAGTTTAGAACAATGGGGGGTAGACTTACTAGGAGTGGAACTCATTTAGGTAAGAAAAGAGGCAATCTGTATGTAGATTTTAATTTCGCTATGTCTGGGACACATGCGCTATGCAGAGGGGGCGTCTGGCAGAGGAAAGGGAAGCAGAAGCACGGGGAGGGGGGCAGGGTCAAGAAGAGCTGTCTGTGACTGCTTCTTGTTTTGGCTGGTGGAGATGGCTGCAAGACCCTGCTCCAGCACAGGGGAGGGGGAGGCTTGGCCAATAAGGCGGGGGGGAAGCGTTCTGGATTTGCTTAGCTTCCTCTTTCCCCGTAAACAACCCATTGAAAGCTGGAGCCTTGCTTGAAGTTGTGCATCAGAAACTTGTCACCCATTACCGTGCAAGATGAAAGAGACATTTCCCAGTGAACATGAGAGGAGGAGGACTGGGTTGGGAGGAGAATGGAAGGAGCAGGCAGGGCAGCCGTAGGGCAGCAGATGCCGCCGCCGATGACAACCACCTTCCTGTTTGCAGGGGGGATCGCTCTACTTGACAATGGCTGCATGGGGTCTGGCATCCCTGAGAGGGTTGGGCACACCCATGAGGGGCATGGCCCTTCTCAGCCCCCCTGGCTATGGGCCTGCTTTCATATCACCCACTGCCTGGTCTTTAACTGGATATGCCAGGAACTGAACTTGGGAGATGCATGCAAAGCAGAGGCTCTTCCACTGAGCTACAGCCGCTCCCCAGTGTGGATGTCACTTATAGGATGGGGGGGGGCTAACATTTGAAACAATCCTCTCTAGGGGTATCTTCTACTAACTGCAGCTTTCTTTTTTATGCTAGGGAGCCTCTACACTAGTTGGTGACCAGAGCTACATCCACACAAAGTTTGATATTGCACTATTGTTATGCTATAGCAATAATTTTAAACTCTATTGGTTCATTCACACGGGATAATCTGGTTTCTAGAGACTGCTATACTCAATGCTAGTATAATATCCAGTAATATGTGGATAACTGCCCCCACCCTATGTTTTTTCACTCATTTTACTCAGGTATTACCTAATCAATATCTTGCAAAGAGGAAACATTAACTTAGCTATCCCTGCAACATCAGAAGAAGGCTCTCTGTTGTGTGCAGACAAGATAACATTCTATTTTTATGGGTTTGGGGGTTGTATCCTGTGAAGGATAAAATGCAGTCTGGGTACAATTTTTTAAAAAAACCCCGAGAGGGTATTTTTATTATTTTTCATAAGACTATTAACTACAACGAAAATTAAAGGAAGGGGGACTACATCTATGGATAAGGGAAAGATACCCACACTAACTAAAAACCCAAGAGTAGGAGATCCTTTCCATGTTAATCTAAATGTTAGTAAGACAAGTGTTAGTGATAAAATATACTTGTGAAGTTCTTGTTTAACACATCTTCTATATTAGTAAGCTAATCTTTGTGAGAGTACTTCTTGAGCATCTTCTTTACTTCAAAGAGCAATTTACAGAGTCCTTCTGCCCTTACTTCGGTTTTCTATCCCTAAAGTCATACACAGTTTTTGTTGCTCCCGCACCCGATTCCCCCACAAACTCCTCGTCCGTTCCCGAAGTAGCAGAGTCACTTGACTTGGATTCTTCATCTTTAAGTTCTTCTTCCGGCCCAAGCTGATGTCTCAAAAATTCCTTAGCTTTAAAGATGGAGTCAATCTTCTCTCCTTTATCGTTGACTTTAAAAATTACACCTTCAGGAATCGCCCACCTGTACTGAATTCCATTAGTTTGAAGAAATTAGATCAATTCCTTGTAGCCTTTCATCTTTTGATGTATTTCAAATGGGATATCCTTTAAAGTCTTTAGGATTGTATTCCCAATTTTCAGTGGATTTGCCGAAGTTGCCTTTAATACCGCATCTCTGGTCTGTCTTCTTGCGAATCTCACCACAATCTCTCCAGGCAGGTTATTTTTTTCTGATATAATTAGAGTATGCCCGATAGGCAGCCTCCATGTCTTTTACTATTTCATCCACTGATATACCTGTTACTGGAGCGATGATCTCTCCCAAAGTTTTCTTTAAATCTTCTTTTTCAATTTCAGGCACCCCCTGAAATCTGAGAGTCATGTTAGCTTTTTCCATTTAAAGCTGTAACAAATGAGTTTCCTGAAGGTTTTGTGTTGTTTCCAAATCCGTCACTCTTTTCTTCATCTTCTTATTTGCGATATCCATCTCTGTAATTTTCACAGTTGCATGCTCCACTTTCTTCTCCGTTTCTGCCAGCTGGCGCTGCTGCAGAGCAAAGTTTTGGTTTAGTGTGGTCAATTGCTGGTTAATACCACCGAGTTGCTTCAGCATATCCGCTAGCAACTTCATGACGTCTGCTCCCTCTTCCAGTCTTGGGCTCTGACTGCCTGGTTTCGGTTTTAACTTTCCTCGGGAAGCCGCCATATTCCACTTTGTTTACACTTCCAAACCACTATGCCAGGACTCGAAAGACTCGTCGTTTCACTATCGGTACTCAAGTAAGTCTCTCAAAAAAAAAACCTCACTGTTTATTTCCCCCCTTCCCCCTTCACTACATTAGTCCATTCATGTGCTTAGGAGGCGTCCCTCCTTACGCACCGTTTTTCCCACGGGGGGGTACTCTGTTTTAGTAAAATAGTCCGTTTATTTCGAACTCATGTTCATTGTTGGTCATATCTTGACCCCGCTCTCTTCATACGCTATTCCGTTCAATCTCCTGCGCTTGTCCCGGTTAGATTGGCTTGTACCCTAAGGTCACCCATTGGCTGGACCATTGGGGCTGAGGGAAGCCTCTATTCTCCGGCATCAAACCGTCGAAGAGGCTAACCCTCAAAAGCCGCCTGGCCTGGAACCCTTCACAAGGGCTCCGTGGGGGTGCCACTTGAGGTGGCACCCCTCCAAGCCGAGGGTGCGCTAGTCGCCTCCTTGGGCATCGAGGAGAGCGACCACCATCGCCGATCCACCCACCGGAAGTCCAGTCTGGGTACAATTTAATCAACTTTATTTAGATTTCCTACCTGTATGATCTTGCATCCAACTGATTACAATTTTGAAAGAAAACAAGCTGCTTGTTTGTCTCTATCATTCATGAAAGACTGCACAACTGAAATGTTATAGATAAATGATACTTGGTTCCAGGTTTTCTGGCTTGAATGAGTTCAGGTGTCTTCTTTGAACAATGTATGTAGATTAAGTGATGGCTAGTAGCTTAGGTAGCTTTAAAATGGCTGGCCAGATCATGAGTGCAAATGGAGATAAAGTTGAAGTGAATTTTCTGGATTTTGAAGAGACTTCTATCTCAGGTCGCTAAGAATGCATAATCTTGCTGTGACTCTTTTGCAATGCACTGTGCAGATAAAATCAATTGCCTCTGCTGTGATTTGGGTGGTGCAGGAGGTGCAGTTCAGCCTTCAGATGCTATTGGAATGCAGGGTGGTTCCAGCTGTTTGGATGACTTCAACTTGTTTTGATCTGATGAAGTGGACAAGGCTTGACCTTTTTTCTTCAAAGCTAGGTTTATTTATTTATTTAAAATATTTCTGTGTTGCCTTTCCACCCAATTCAGGGCCTCCAAGGCAGCAAGCATTAATGTATTAAAACAAAACATTAAAACATTTCAGACATTAAAAGCTTTTTAAATACATACTGTCCAGGTCTGGCTCCCATCCCTGTCTTGCCCACCCTCCCACAGGCAAGTTGCAAACAACCCAATCCACAGAGGGCCTTTATCTGGAGGGGGAGGCAGCAGAGAATCCAGGAACAGTGGCCAGCCCAGTGTGGCAGGCAATGACAGGCCCCAACCAAGGAAGGTCCCCTCTCGCTGCTAGAGAAGAGGCTGAAGATATCGACAGCCCAGCATCAGCCTGCAGGGCCAAAAGCCAGCAGCCAGGAAGAGGGAAATAGAGGATGGGGTGAAGCCTGGTACCTTTAAATCTCAGGAGGGAGAGCAAAGGACAGGCAACCCTAAGAATAAATACCCACCCTCCTTTTATCACTTCTAGGAAAAGGTGGGCCCAAACCCTGATTACAGCCAAGGTCCAGGAGATGGGGCCAAGGGTGGTAGAAAAGGGAGGCTTCCAAGCCAGGTCAGGGAGGAAAAACTAACTGGAGAACACAGGCCAAGAGGAGGGAGGGAGGGAGAGAGAGAGAGAAAAAAGGTATGCTCAATCCGGGAAGGGAGAAGAGGACAAATGTGCCTGAACCCCCTCTCCTTCCCATTCTGAGACCAGCAGGGAGGCTGGCCCAAACCCATCCAGGATGGCAGAGGGCAGGCAAGCTGGTACATCCATGGGGAAGCCACACACACACATACCAACAAGCTGTGAATGCCGCCATCGTCTATGAATTGTACTAGCACTTTATGATATGTCTTATTATTATACTGTTGTGGTTTTATTTAATTCTGTGTTTTAGTTGTTTTAACATATTATGTGTAAGCTGCCCTGAGCCTCCCTTGGCAGGGAGGGCGGGATACAAATCAAATCAAATCAATCAATCAATCAATTGTACCTTGCCTACGGTGACTCTATGGAGAGGAAACATTCAGAGGTGGTTTGCCGTTGCCTGCTTCTGTGCAGCAACCCTGTACTCCCTTGGCAGTCTCCCATCCAAGTACTAACAGGGGCTGACCTTGCTTAGCTTCTGAGATTTGATGAGGTTGTGTTATCCTGAGCTGTTCAAGTCAAGGCACAAATATAGATAAAATATTTAAAACTATTAAATAAAACACAATATAAACACAAGCACATAAAGCACACACAAACAGGGAGGAGACCTAATATGAGTTAGTGAGGGAATCCTCAGCAAAACAAAACAAAAAGTCAGGTTGGATTGGTCAGGTTGGTCTGAGAGGTAATAAATGTCTCTCTGCGGGAAGGTGTAGTTCCAACCGCTTGAAAAGAATGACTGTGAGACCTTCTTGAATAATATGTTCCTGGAAGCAAATGGCCTATGCATAGTTCTTCTCTTTACTCCAGCCAAAGTTTTATTTATCTATTTATTTTATATTTACATTTATATCCCGCCCTCCCTGCCATTCGGCAGGCTCAGGGCGGCTAACAACATCAGTAAGTGTACATTAAAATTCCAATTAAAACTGTTAATCAGTATAAAATCATACTATATAAACATAACTTACAGTAAAAGATGACAATCTCCTAATATAAATAGTCAGCTGAATGGTGTTAACGGGCTCCAGCCCGGCTATGAAGCCTCAGATTGGTGGCGCCGTTGGAATTGTTGGTACAGTTGGTAGTCGGGCCAGGGCCATAAAATCGAGGTGGCTCCCTACTTAAAAGCCTGGCAGAAGAGCTCCATTTTACAGGCCCTGCAGAACTGTAAGAGGTCCCGCAGGGCCCTGATGTCCTCTGGGAGCTCGTTCCACCAGTGAGGGGCCGCCACAGAAAAGGCCCTGGCCCTCATTGTAACCAACCCGGCCTCTTTAGGCCCTAGAAGAGCCAGGCAATTTTGGGAACCCAATCTCAGTGCTCGCTGGGGTATGTGCGGGGAAAGGCAGTCCTTTAGGTAAGTAGGTCTCTGACCATAAAGGGCTTTAAAAGTAAGAACCAGCACCTTGAACCGTATCCAGTATGCTATAGGCAGCCAGTGCAGGGTTTTTTAGGGATGGATGGATGTGTTCTCGCACTGGAAGACACAACAACAGCCTCACTGCTGCATTCTGCGCCAGCTGCAGCTTCCAAATTTGGGACAAGGGCAGCCCCATGTAGAGAGCATTGCAGTAATCCAATCTTGAGGTGACCAATGCATGGATCACCGTTGCTAGGTCATTGCGTTCAAGGAAGGGAACCAACTGCCTAATCAACCGTAGATTATAAAAGGCCAACTTTGCAGTGGCTGTTACCTGGGGCTCCATCATTAGGGAGGTGTTCAGGAGCACTCCCAAATGCCTAACCTCCGGCGCTGGCACCAACAGCACCCCATTGAAGGTTGGAAGAGGTGTCCCTAACCTTGGATCGCTCCGACTCAGGCACAGGACCTCCGTCTTCGTCGGATTCAATTTCAGTCGGCTCTGTCTAAGCCAACCAGCCACGGCTTTCAACGCCAGGTTCAGATCTCTCGAACTAGAATCTGACTTGCCATCCAACAACAGATAGAGATGGGTATCATTAGCATATTGATGACAACCCAGCCCATGTCTCCAAGCAATCTGGGCGAGGGGGCACATATAGATGTTAAACAGCATTGGGGAAAGCACTGCACCTTGGGGCACTCCGCACAATAGCAGGTGCCTTCTGGACAGTTGTTCCCCAACTGCCACCCTCTGTCCCTGATCATGAAGAAATGAGGAGAGCCACTGTAAGGCAAACCCCTGTATCCCGGTATCGGCAAGGTGGTGGACCAGTAGTTGATGGTTGACCATGTCGAACGCCACCGACAGGTCTAACAACATCAACACCGCTGTACCACCTTGATCCAGATGCCTCCAGAGATCATCTATGAAGGCGACCAGGACTATCTCTGTCCCGTGGCCTGGTCGGAAGCCAGACTGGAAGGGATCTAATATGGAGGCATCATCCAAAAAACCCTGCAACCGATTGGCCACCCATAAGGGATTTGTTGATGATCCCCCTTAGTGCCCCTCATAACCCATCACGGCCAGCTTTAATTAGCCATGATGGGCACGGATCAAGACTACAGGTGGTTGGGTGGACCAATGAGAGTAATTTGCCAACCTCCTCTAGAATGAGCGGATCAAAATAATCCAGAACTTGACCAGAAGACGTGCATGGAGCCTCAAGTTCTGTTACTGTCTCAACTGTGGCAGGGAGGTCGCAGTGGAGCGACAAGACTTTATCTGCGAAATAGCTCGCAAAAGCCTCACAGCCAATATCAAATTCCTTATCGTTTCGTATCGTAGTCAGAGACCGAATTGTTCTAAACAATTGGGCTGGGCGAGAGCTTGTAGACGCAATTGTGGCTGTGTAAAAATCTTTTTTCACAGCCTTGGCTGCCATCTCATAGGATCTCATAAACGTCCTATAGGATGCTCTTGCCGCCTCGTCGCGAGCACAATGCCACTGTCTCTCTAGTCGTCTAAGCTCCTGCTTCATCGCCCTCAACTCCATGGAGCGAGTCTTAGGCGGGGGCGCAGAGGACGCCGGGGAGCGATCTCGTCGATGGCCACCAAGAATTTAAAGAGTCAAGACAATTTATACTGCCCCAGTCATGAAATTCTCGTTACAGTGTGGTTAGTCTTGGGGTCATCCTGTTTACCACATATAGAAATTACTTGTGATGAAAGCTCAAAAATAAAATCTGTGCATAGGGCTGCCAAGCCTCCTGATAGCGTCAGCTGTGTTGCTACCATAGAGATTCTGGTGATTCCTAGAGCAACCCTACATTACTTCTGGGTTTTTCCCGAACATGATGTAGAAACACAGCCAATGTAGCTCCCCATGTCCCTGCCCCCCAATACTCCCGCTCATTGCCAAGCTTGCCTGACATCCATATCTGTACATCACAAATAAGGAGTAGTTAAGATGTGTGTGTGTGTGTGATATTACACAATGAAAAAGAGTGTGAGAGTTCTTCTGCCCAAAAATGCTAGGAGATTTAATACATTAGGGGACAACAGAATCCATCCCCAGAAGAAAAGAGCTATGCTTGAAAAACTGTTCTAATTTTCCTGCGGCTCTACTGGACTGCTGGGCAAGATTTCCCATCTCAGCTGCCCACTGGTAAACATAAGAATTACAGTCTCCTTGTCCATAAAATGGCCGAGAGTGAGAATGAGGTGAAGCTGATGAAGCATTTTGCACACTGAAGCACTTTAGGAAAGGGTGTAGGGATGTCTGGGATGCTGAAGGCTTTTAAAATATTAACCACTTGAACTTGACACAAAGATCAGCCCTTGAAAGCTTAAGTGCTCAGCTTGCTCACAGCAGAGGAGAGTTGCAAGTTTGAAATTTCAAACCTAGGAGACACTCTGAATATTGTGAGTTGTAAAATAATGGAGCTCTCTGCCCACCACACCCACACATAACAACCCAGCCCCAAATCTGCACTATACAATAGCCACCCTACCAAGAAGATCCGCTTGAGCAGAGGAAGATGAGTAGAGGACAGAGTGTACCTTTTCCATTGAATCCTCAAATAGGTCCCAATGCCTAGTACTCTTTGGAGGCTGTTTTCAGGACAGCACTTTGATTGCAGAAATATTTGATTGAACTGAGACAGGAATGCTTCTAGGGCACAGACGGATACATTTTTAATGGGCAGAGCACCTGACTGCTTGAATGATTTGTATAGAGTTGACATGAGCTGAGGCTGTGCAGCGAAAACAAAATTAGCCTAATTTTTTTCAATGAAATTAGTGACAAAGGACATAAAAGGCAACACATCTTTGAAAACCATACTATCAGCTATGCAAGAAGGACTTCTAGTGGCTACAACAGTGCATTGCTCTTTTGCCCCTCTTTGCTCAGGCGTTTGTTAATATGCACACATCAATAATGAGACATACAAGGTGAAACTTGCATTTGTGAAAGACCATAAACAGGATCTATGAACTAGAGATCCATGCTGACAATAATATACAATCATCAGCATCTAGTGTATATTCACAGGGATTTAGTTATTCCTCCTCTGCCTGAACAAACAAGGAGCACTACTGAAGACAATTGAAATAGGGTTGTACACACACTGCCATGTTTCTTGGGCTGGGATTATGTGCAGAATGCCTGGGATTCTATATTTTATGTTATATTTGTACTGTGTGCCTCCTCTGCAGAGGTTTAAGAGCCAAGTATGCAGAACACACAGATTCAAGATTACTATTATATCCAGATGTTATGTTATATTATAAATGGGAAGGGCCAAAAGTACCCCATTCATTGGTTTGTTCATTTAACAGTCTTTAGAGATGGAAAGCACCAAAAACTTACTAAATCTGGCATATAAACAATATATACAAACTTAATGGAAGCCAGACAAGATAGACAATGAGGATCCTCTGTTTGGGACGCAATATTTAAACGTCTCCTCCTCCTGTAATTAAAGCATTAACAAAGCGAACGCTTGAGTGGACAAATCTAATATCCCTTTCACGGCAGCCTCTCCAGAGAACTTTATATAGCGTTTGCCTTATTACATTTTGAATCCCATGTCAAGATAATTTTATTTGTCTAGGCTTTTAATTCAACTGGGGCTTTTTTGTGTGCTTACCATTTTTAAATAATTTGCTGTTTAATTGATTATGCCAACTGGCTTGTTATTTTATCATGTTTTGTAAGTCACCTTGGAAACTTACATTTAGGGATGGGCACAAACTGGCTCTTGAACTAAAGTTCATTATGAACTTTGGCCAATTCGTGCTTTGTGAAGTGAAGTTTGTGGCAGATCAATGGGCATAAACTTTCCACAAATTTTCAAGTTGTTCATGGAGGTTCATGGCAGTTCATGAATGGATACATTTCCAGACAGACTGTTTCCATGCAATAGAAACATTTATCAAACTTCAAAGCAATGGGGAAGGGCAGAATTCTTCAGCCTTGGGAATAATCTGCTCAGTTTAAAACTACTTGTGTCAGTTTCAAGAGGTTCCTCCCCTTTAGCAGTGTTCCTGTGTTTAGAGATGGGCATGATCCAGGAAAATGCAGTTTGTTTTGGTTTGTGGTTCATAGCATGCCTGGTTCATGACCCACAAACCATCACAAACTTGTAAGAGCTAAATTAACTGGTTCAGTTCATGAGGTTCATGATGCAGTGCAGTAGAACAGCCCCCTTGGTGTTCTAGTGACACCAAACTTTCAAGGAATCTCTAGTTAATTCTACTCTACCTGCCCTCCACATTTGGTGAGGATTGGATTTATGGGGTCCAATTTATGGGATGTCAAAGAAGGTCCCCCTCGTCCATTGTTTCCAATGGAGGGGAGGGAAGCAAAAAAGCAAAAGAAATAGAAGCCCAGAAGAACAGAATCAAAGTCTCAAAGAATCTCTGCAGTAGAAATTGAAGGTTTTGCAAGCCCAGCAGAACCAGTGCCACTGTGGCACTGCAAACCCAACAGGACTAAGGTCAAGCCAGAGAATCTCTGCAGTAGAAACTGGTGGTGTGTGTGTGTGGGGGGGGATTTTTGCAAGCCCAGTAGAACCAGTGCAATGTAATAGTGCCCAACAGAACTCAGTGCCATTGCGGCAGTGCCAGCTCAAAAAGACTGATGTGATGCACAGAATCACACTCCAAGCAAGGGGAGGGGTTGCAAGCCCAGCAGAACCAGTGCAATGTAATAGTGCCCAACAGAACTCAGTGCCAATATGGCAATGCAAGCTCAATCACAATCCAAGCAAGTGGGGAATTTTTGCAAGCCCATCAGAACCACTACAATGTACAGAGTGCACAGCAGTACCAGTGAAACCACAGAGTGCCCAGCAGAACCCAGTGCCAATGTGGCAATGCCAGCTCAACAGGACTGACCTCAAGCACAGAATCACAATCTAACAAGAGGAGGTTGGTAGCCCAGAAGAACTCCATGCCAATGTGGCAATGCAAGCTCAATTGCAATCCAAGTGGGGGGGCATTTTTGCAAGCCCAGCAGAACCAGTACAACGTACAGTGCCAAGCAGTACCACTGCAATCACAGAATGCCCAGCAGAACCCAGTGCTACTGGCACTGCACATTCAAAAGGACTGATCTCAAAGCACATAGTCACAAATCCAAACCGGGGGGGGGGGGATTTTGCAAGCTCTGTGCAAGAAAATGGGAAGGGAACACAAAGAAACACCAGCAAAGGGGGAGGGCTCTTTAAACTGACATGACTAGGTTGAAACTGACAACAATTTTTCCAAGGCTGGTGAATTCCACTCCTCCTGTTGAAGTTTGGTAAACATTTTGTTTGAGCAGAGACATACTGTCTGGAAATGTATCCATTCATGAATCAGCATGAACCTCCATGAACTGCTTGAAATTTCATGGAAAGTTAAGGACAGTTGACCTGCCATGACCTTCAGTGAACCATGAACTGGGTACTAATAGATTGCATGGGTTCTGCTGGGCTTGCAGCCACCCCCTTGCTTGGAATGTGATTCTGTGGTCCTGTTGAGCTGGCATTGCCACAATGTCACTGGGTTCTGTTGGGCCCCAGTACATTGAACTGGTTTTGCTGGGCTTGCAAAAATGCTCCCCATCTTCAGTTTCTACAGCAGAGATTGTCTGGCTTAACCGTAGTCCTGTTGGGTTTGCACTGCCATAATGGCACTGTTTCTGCTGGGCACTAGTACATTGCACTGGTTCTGCTGGGTTTGAAAAAAGGCCTTCCACCTTCTGTTTCTACTGCAGAGATTCTCTAGCTTGACCTTAGTCCTGTTGGGTTTGCAGTGCCACAGTAGCACTGGTTCTGATGGTCTTGCAAAAATGCCCCCCACCTTCAGTTCCTACTGCAGAGATTCTCGAGGATTTTTATTTTGTTCTGCTGGGCTTCTGTTGCCCTTGGTTGTTGTTTTTTGGCTTTCCCCCCTCCATTGGAAAAAATGGAGGATGGGGGCACCTTCTTTGGAGACCCATAAAATTGGACACTGTAAATCTAATCCTCACCAAACTTGGAGGGCAGGTAGAAGAGAATCAGCCAAAGTACCCCTGTGAGTTTGATGCCTCTAGCACATGGGGGGATGGTCTACCATGTCACTAAGCAAATGAACCAAACCAGTTTGTTTAGCCCCTAAAAGTTTGTGATGATTTGTGGTTCATGAACCAGGCACACCATGAGCCATGAACCAAACCAAACCACATTTTCCCAGTTCATGCCCATCCCTACTTACTTTTAACAGATGGGTACAAGTGCTTGAAAGAGTTTTTCATCACTTATACGTGGGCTAAAATACTTGTGTCTGAGAAGGCCCAAGGGACATGCATCACTACTCAGGACACAAAGTTGTAGGAGAGACATTATGAAGAATGAGGTCCTTTGACACTGTTCATGAAGTATGGGATTGAGTTGAAACAATGCATCACACACATTCAAAATTTGTCCAAATGTTTAATTTTCCCCTCCAGTTTTCAAATTTGTAACTCTAATTTGTATTGTGAATGTCTTTTTAAAAAACAGAGTTCTGTACTTTTAAATCACAAGCCAGCTGTGCACAGCCCTGTTTGGCAATGCCTTCAGGAAAGCTTCCAACCAATCCTTGTGGTTTCCTTTAAAAAAAAAAAACCAAAGTAATGAATGAAAAAAATAACATGTGAATGATAATGGAGTCCTTAAAAAAAAGTATTTGGTTTATGCCTGAGACAGCATTCAGTATCTTGGTCTGTATACTCGTCATCTCAATTGCAAAGCCAGAAGGGCATGAATCCCACATTGACAGTTCACAGCTGAGTTTCTCCCTTTCCCCTAAATCTCAAAAGCATGGACAGGTAGAAATGCAGTCTTGGCATCTGCCCCACCATTATGCAACTCTGTCTGAATCCTTCAGAGAATGGTCAGACTTTCCTGTCAGTACTTGCATTCAATAGCCATTGTGCAAGGATACCTGAGGTGTAATTTCAATTAGTTTTTTTTAAAAAAATATTTTATGTACTTTGTTTTATTACTAAAACAATCCCATATAAAGTAGGATAAGCACTGAATGAACTGTCACACTAAATACTCATTGCTAATGTTGTTGAATATTCAACACTGAAATTCATAAAGGGGAATTTTGAAAAGAGCTGTGGGAGCAAATCGGTACTGTGCATTTGGAGCCTGAATGCTTTTTTGAGCGTTGAATGTTTTAGCGTCAACTAGAGTAAGGATTGGGTTACCTATTGAGTAACAGGAAATGATGGCTTTCTGTATCCTTGTGATTTACAGTTTTAATTAAGTGGCTGCAAACCTTTGTGTTTGACGTTACATTGTACTGACCACATTCCATTCATTCTGCATATTACCACTCCTTAGTTTAAGAGATCTGGATTGAGAAGAGTTATGAAGATATTTCTGTTGCATGCTGCCCTTTCTTTTCTTAGAGTGTGAATAACTATATTCTTTAAGGAGAGAGAAAAAATCTGTGTCAGTTGATCAGCGGCCCTCCCACCCCCCTAGACAGGCCCCGCCGGCCCAGGTACATAAGAACATAAGAGAACATAAGAGACACCAATGTTGGATCAGGCCAAAAGGCCCATCCAGTCCAACACTCTGTCACACAGTGGCCAAAAATACCAGTGGGGCCAGGACATTAGAAGCTCTCCCACTGTTGGACCCCCCCCAAGCACCAAGAAGACAGAGAATCACTTGCCCCAGAGCCCCTAGCTATACCTTGTGGCTAATAGCCACTGATGGACCTCTGCTCCATATGCTTATCTAATTCCCTTTTGAAGCCGTCCATGCTTGAAGCCACCACCACTTCCTGTGGCAGTGAATTCCATGTGTTAATCACTCTTTGGGTGAAGAAGTACTTCCTTTTATCCATTCTAACCCGACCGCTCAGCAATTTCATTGAGTGCCCACGAGTTGTATTGTGAGAAACAAAGAAAAGTACCTCTTTCTCTATCTGCTCTATCCCATGCATAATCATTATAAACCTCAATCATGTCACCCCTCAGTCGTCGTTTCTCCAAGCTAAAGAGCCCTAAGCGCTTTAACCTTTCCTCATAGGGAAAGTGTTCCAACCCTTTTATCATTTGAGTTGCCCTTTTCTGCACTTTTTCCAAAGCTATAATATCCTTTTTAAGGTGTGGTGCCCAGAACTGCACACAGTATTCCAAATGAGGTCTCACCATTGATTTATATAGGGGCATTATTATATTGGCTGATCTGTTTTCAATACCCTTCCTAATAATCCCCAGCATAGCATTGGCCTTTTTTATTGCAGTCACACACTGTCTCGACATTTTCAGTGAGTTATCTACTACAACTCCAAGATCTCTCTCTTGCTCAGTCTCTGCCAGTTCAGACCCCATCAATGTGTATTTATATTTAGGATTTTTGGCTCCAATGTGCATCACCTTGCACTTGGCCACATTGAACCCCATTTGCCATGTTGACGCCCACTCGCCCATCCTTGACAGATCCCTTTGGAGTGCCTCAAATCCTCCCTGGTTTTCACCACCCTGATCAACTTCATATCATCCGCAAATTTAGCCACTTCACTGCTTACTCCCAAATCATTAATGAACAAGTTAAAAAACATTGGACCAAGTACTTATCCCTGCGGTACTCCACTGCTTACCACCCTCCAATGAGAAAATTGCCCATTTATACTCATTCTCTGTTTTCTATTAATTAGCCACTTTTTAATCCACAAAAGGACTTCTCCTTTTATTCCATGATTTTTGAGCTTACTTAGGAGCCTTTAATGAGGAAGTTTATCAAAAGCATTCTGGAAGTCAAGGTAAACAATATCTATTGGGTCCCCCTTGTTCACATATTTGTTCACCCCCTCAAAGAACATTAACAGGTTTGTGAGACAAGATCTTCCCATACAGAACCCATGCTGAGTCTGCCTTAATAGGTTTTGTTCATCTATGTGCCTACTAATTCTTTCCTTAATAATGGTTTCCACCAATTTACCTGGTATCGACGTCAGACTGACCGGACTGTAATTTATCGGGTCTTCTCTGGAACCCTTTTTAAAGATGGGAGTGACATTAGCTACCTTCCAGTCCTCAGGAATGGAGGCAGATTTTAAGGAAAGATTACATATCTTTGTCAGGAGATCTACAAGTTCACATTTGAGTTCTTTCAGAACTCTCGGATGTATGCTATCTGGGCCTGGTGATTTATCAGTTTTTAAGTTGTCTATCAGTTTTAGGACCTCCTCTCTTGTCACCTCAATCTGACTCAGGTCTTTCAACACCCCTCCCAAAATCAACGGTTCTGGAGTGGGCAAGCACTTCTAATCTCCCATAGTGAAGACAGAGGCAAAAAATGCATTTAGCTTCTCAGCCATTTCCCTATAATCCTTCAGTACTCCTTTTATCCCTGGTCATTCAAGGGCCCTACTGCCTCCCTGGCTGGTTTCCTGTTTCTAATGTATTTGAGGAAAGTTTTATTGTTGGTTTTTACGTTTTTTGCTATATGCTCCTCATATTCCCTTTTTGCCTGCCTGACCTCAGACTTGCATTTTATTTGCCATAGCCTGTGTTCCGTTTTATCAGCCTCACTGTGACTAGCTTTCCACTGCTTAAAGGAATCCATTTTACTTTTTACAGCTTCCATTACTTTGTTTGTTAACCATGCAGGCTTTTTCCTATACCTATTTGTGCCTTTCCTAACCTGTAGATCATATTTTTTCTGAGCTTCTAGGATCGTAGTTTTAAATAGTTTCCAAGCTTCCCCAATGGTTTTTACCCTTTCTACTTTTCCTTTCAGTTTCCTCCCCACATGTCCCCTCATATCAGAGAAGTTACCCGTTTTAACGTTAAAAGTGGTTGTGTCAGTCTTTTTGGCCAATTCCCTATTTATACAAATATTGGCCAATATTGGCCAATTGGCCAATTCCCTATTTATACAAATGTGGAACTCAATAACTCAATAACACTGTTCCCAAGTGGTGCAATCACTTTTACATCTCTCACCAGGTCTTGGGCATTACTTAGGACCAAATCCATGATCGCCTCTCCCCTGGTAGGTTCCGTGACCATCTGTTCCATAGCACAGTCATTGAGAGTGTCTAGAAACTCAATCTCTTTTTCTCGACTAGAACACATATTGACCCAATCAATGTGTGGGTAGTTAAAATCACCTATTACGACACAGGGTTTTTTTTGTCTAGCTGCTATCTTTAATTCATTCATCATTTTATAATCCTCCTCTATCTTTTGATCTGGTGGGTGATAACAAACTCCCAGTGTTAAGTTTCCTTTTTGGCCCCCTATTTCAACTGGTCACGGCCCTCTCCCCTGCCCAGGCAGGCCCCGCCAACCCAGGTAGGCTGGCCACGCCCCCACCCTTACAGACAGGCCCCACCAGCCCAGGTAAGCTGGCTGCAGCTTTCCCACCCACCCAGACAGGCCCCACTGGACCAGGTAGGCCAACCGCATCCCTCCCCCTAGGCAGGCCCCACCAGCTCACTTCAGAATCCAGGGGGGGAGAGATGGCCCCTACCTGCTGCAAGCCTCTCCTGAGGGCTGAAGAATCGTCAGCAGGTGTGATGGAATAAAGGTTTGATGAACAGCAGCAGGTAAACAAGAGAGCTGCTGAGTCACTGAGAGTGGTGGGGGAAAGAGCTGACAGTTGACAGAGTCAGTTGGAATAGAGTTAGCTGAAGAACTCTTGAGAGGAAAGGAGCCTCTGGAGTTGAGTTAAACAGCAAGGCAGCTGTTTGAGGAAAACTGGGGCTGAATAACACTCCTAACTGGCACCCTCTAATGAGAGAGGAGAGTGAACGGAGAGGGAAAACAGTATAACTCCTCAATAATCACAAAACACCATATTCACTGCTCCAAGGGAACCTGTAAGGTAGTTAAAGGAAGGACTAAGGGTCTGGAGGAGACCGGAGAAGTTGGGGTAGTCACACTAGTCAGTCTCAGGGAACCAAACAAATAAAGTCCGAAGGCTAACCACAGTCAGTTACTGGAGAGTGGAATTGCAAATGGTTTCTGTGTACTAAAGACAATTTGGAACAAACTTAGAGTTATACAGATACAGCCTATGTGAAGGCAGAGTGAAGCAGTTATTCTATAAAGAAACAAAATATCCTGTGTAAATATCCCATCCTCCTGTTGAGTTTTCTGTGAAATAAAGATCTGTGCTGTTTGCCTTTCACAAGCACTGGTGCCTGACTTTTTGATAAAGGTTTATAACTGGCAGTTGTCCTCAATCCATCCACAAGAGATACAAACCCCGAAGAGACTACTTTTTAGTGTGAACTGGTCATCCATTAGAAAGTGCGAGGTGATCAGTCATATTAGAGTAAAATAATCTGAATCCAGTGTAAGTATATATATAGAGACACCCCAACTCAGTCTCAGCAATGGCCAGGAGGAGGTCATTCTGACAGCAGGCAAACGGCCATGGCTGCTCCTCCGCTGATCTTCTCCTCACGGTTGAAGAAGGCTAGTCAGGCAAATGGCTGCTCGGCTGCTGAGGTAAACAGTTTGGATTGGAGTTTTGGCGGGATCTGTCTCTGTGGGCGGGACTCAGGCACACCTTCTGATGGGCAGTTCAGGCAGCCAACTGATTTTGGCAAGCATAGAATGTTGCTAGCTCTATTAGCATTTGTATGCAGGTTGGCAGAGGTATGTCTGGAAAGCAATTGAACTGACTTCCCCCCTTCTGGCCTGCTCTCTGCCTGGGAGGGGGAATGTTAAACTCAGAAACGAGGCGAGCAACTGCCAGGGGTAGAGCGGAGCCAGCCTTAAAGAACTGCGCTGGCTCCGGTCTCCCTTTAGGAGCTGAGGCTGCACCGCAGCCCTTCCTCCATTCCTCCTCACGAGGAGGCAAAGGCGGCCTCCCAGGAGGCATGCCGTTGGCTGCCTCCTAGGGGGCCGGATTTGCTTCTTTCCAGTTTACAAAGGGGAAAAAAATGCATTTCTTCACAAAGATGCTTGACAGTCTAATATGCCATGCTCAGCTGTGATGATTAGATATCTGCTGGTCACCAGGTCTGTTCAGTTCAGCATTGAGCTACTTGAATGCGTGCCAAACAGGTTTGCAAAACAGATCAGCAGCCGTTAACATCATTAATGACTACTTAAATGAACCAAAGATTAGGATTTTTTTTAAAAAAACAACCACCACCACCATGTCTATTTATGACTGATTTATATAATTTGGGACTGGTTTAGCTGTCCATTTAAACAACTGCTTGCTGAGTGGAGTAGCAGCATGGCAAGGGTGAGGGTGGTAGCACCCCCTCAGGCTGTGCATTCATGAAAGATGATGCGATGTACCGTACTGTTAGGAAGGAGAAATAGCTGAAGCAGCCTGCTGAGTGGTGGTTATGAGTGGGCTGTAGCGTGAGGAGGCTTCTCTACACAAAATCCTTGGGGAGGGCTAGGTTCTATCGAAGGTTCAGATGAAAGTAAGGAGCCCCGTCCCTTTCTGTGCTCCTTCCCTTGCCTATTGCTTTGCCAGTTTTAAATGGGTCAGAATCTCATGCTGTTAGCAAAACTATTTTGAGCTACAGTATATAAATGCAGTTTGAAAGCATATTAGTGACCACGCACATCTAAGCATGCACAAGCACAGAGTAGCCTGTTAGAAAAACCAAACCATGGGGGGGGGGGAACACCTGCATGAGGTTGGGATGCTCAAACATCCTGTTCCCCAGTTGTGAGGAGGGACCTGGTTTTTTCAACAAACCTTTATATGACCTACAGATACACTGTTTATTTAAAGGGACTATGAATAAACAACTTTTTCCTTTTCAGATATAGAAAGGCTCCATCCAGGATTTATTGACCAACCCATCAAATGAATACATTCTTCTCCACTAGAAGGTAGCTTAGTCAAAGTATACTCGACTAATGAAGTTCATCAAAGATAAATAGTTTAAGTATTCTGCAAGTGTTCCATATTGTCTGGTCTGTCATAATTTCTATGATCTAGGGAATCTACAAATAGTGCTTAGTTTAAATTGTGGTCAAGAAGAATTTGTAGAGCTTAAGGGGCTGACAAATTTTCCAGGACAAGGAATTCTGTGGCACTCTAAAGACTAACACATTTCAGTAGCAAGAGTTTTGTCCTCTTTGTCAGACATAGTTTTTCCAGATTAAGAGGTGGGGTAAATACAGCAGTAGCTAAATTGCTTACAGACAGTTCCTAAATACTGGCCTTGGCATTTTCAGGTATGTGGATCTCTGGCAGCATGGCCAGGAATGATCTGTAGTTGACACCCTGAAATCTACCACCAGCCAGGGTTAGCCAAGAGAGACCAAAGATATGACTCAGTCTAAAGCTATTTTGTATGTTCAGTGCAACAGTCCTTTGCCCAACAACACAGGATTAAGATCCATTAACCCTTTGGGGCTTGCTTCTGAGTGAAAATGCGGATGATCAGACTGAAGCTGCCTGACCATTGGATTTGGGGGACACAGCATGTTATCATAATGTAATCACAGAACAAGGCATGTAGATATAGAAAGCAGAAAGCAATTTTTCTATACATCTGCCACGTCTCAATGAGATGGGAGAGGAGGGAAATGTGATTTCTGCCTGTATAACAGGAAGTGATGTCACTGAATTATGGGGTGCTTTAGGATTCCCCTGAAACTCCTAGGGCATCTCATAATGCCACAACATCATTTCTGGTTATTCATAAGAACATAAGAAGAGCCCTGCTGGATCAGATCAGTGATCCATCTAGTCCATCATCCAGTCTCACACAGTGGCCAAGCAGTGAGTGAGGCTGAGGGCAAGAGGCTGAGGCATTCCCCTGATGTTGTTTCCTGGCACTAGTATTCAGAGGTTCACGGCATGTGAATGTGAAGTCTCCCTTTAGTAACCATGGCTAGTAGCCACTGAAAATGTATTCTCCACAAATCTGTCTAATCCCCTCTTAAAGCTCTCTGTGCCTGTGGCCATCATTACATCTTCTGACAGCAAATTCCACATTTTAGTCACTTGTTGTGTAAAGATATATCCTGAATCTATTGCCTGAATCTACTGCCTAGCAGCTTCATTGGATGTCCATGAGTATTTGGGGAGAAGGAGGAAAAGTTTTCTCTATTCGTGTTCTCTTCAGCCTTTCCACATAGGAAAGATACTCCAATCCCTTAATCGTCTTGGTTTCTCTCTCTTCTGTACATTTTCCAGCTCTATGATGTCCTTTTTGGTATACGGTGACTGGAACTGCATGCAGGCCACACCATAATCTATATATGAGCATTATAATATTGGACCTTTTATTTCCGGTCCCTTTCCTAATAATCCCCTAGCATAAACTCTGTATTTGGTAGTACCCTTATGTTTTTAGGCAACAGAAGACACTGCTAAGTCTTAATTCCATGATAACAGTATCAAAAGACAAGCCACTACTTCTGGCACAACAGACTGTTTCTTGAAATGAAGATGTAGCATATATACACAGCTAGCTCTAATGACTAAAATGTGTCTTTCTGGCAGGCTTGCCAAATTTAAATGAATGGGGGAAAAGAGCCAAATTCATACAAATAGAAAAGGAAAGGAAACCTAGCTATGAAGGAATCTTTCCTAATTCTCTTACAAAAAGATGCAAAAGAATAAGGTCTGAGGGAATATAATCTCCGTTTTGAATAATGTAAAATAGAATAAATGAAACGCAAAGCAAAGAAAAGGATGTAGGAGACAGTCTCTTTGTTGAGACCTTAAAAAAAACAGAAGGAAGGGAGGAGCACATTTATTTCTACATAGAACAGAATAAGATGCTGCAGCTCTAGGAAGACCTTTCATAGAACTCAGACAAGTCAAAGGGAGGAATACCCACACAGAACAGCCAGAGGAGGACAAGCAACCATCTGCTGTCAACTGGCTTTCATTATTTCAGCACTTCTTAGAGTGGCATTTTGTTAAGCATACTTATGTGTACTAATATTCATCTCTAGTACATATTCATGTGTTTCTTTAACATTTTTACCCGTAAAACATGACAAACTGACAACTCTAAAAGCAGCAACTTTTTACTAGAGACAGTAATATGAAGACCTCAGGGCCCTGCAGGACCTTTTACAGTTCCACAGGGCCTGCAAAACAGAGCTCTTCCACCAGGCCTTTAGTTAAGGAAACGCACCCAATAATAATAATCTTAATAATAATCTTTCAATTTATTGATCGCTCAATCCTTGCAGAGCTGCTGGCTCTGAGCGATTTACAGTTACTCATTTCACAAGGGACTAACAATGCTTTATAGGGGCAAGGGAGGACAACACATATAATCTTTACATAGCACACGTTTTGCAGCCGACGGGGATTTGTTCAGTTGCAACTCAAACGTGATCCAGACAGCATTTTTCCCACTCGGCCTGGCTTGGCTGGATGACATCAGCTCTTCCTCTCCAGGACTCTTTCGGGTCGCAGCTCCATACTGCCACCGCCTGGCTGGAACGGCCCATTACAGGCTTCTTGATGCCAAAGAGATCTTCTAGGCTTTTCGATCTTGCGAGCCGAACCTTCCGTTCGCCGGCTAACATCTCCCTCACGGGGGGGGGGTTTGGTGTGCCCACCCTCTCTAAGGAGTGGTACCCATTTTATCTACTCGTCAAAGCTTTCGAACCACTGGGTGGACGGCGACCTGGGGACAAGGCTGGCAGCTCACACCAGCGCGGGGCTAGAACTGACAGCAGTTCTGTTCAGCTCAGATGTTACTTGTAACCAGAGGATAAATCCCCTGTGCCACCGCTCCCCGTCAAGGCTGTGTGCCCAATACCACCACCAACAACCTGAGCTTCGCTGACCTTAAAATCAGTTACCAACTGCATTCACTAGTATGTTGATGCTACCCTGTTTTTGCCATTGCCACTTAAATTGTTCACCAGCACCTTATGTTGTTTTTAAGCTTTTAAGCTATTATTTATATTGTTGTTTTAGCTATTGCATTTTATGTAAGCTGCTCTGAGCCTGCTCTGATGGGGAGGGTGGGGTATAAATCAAATAATTAAATAATATAATATAATCTGTGTTGTGTTTCATTCAAGGGGCGGGTGGGCAATAGCTTTCAGCTGCTGAATATGCCAGTTGCAGGTTGCTTGGTAAAAAGAGACACCACATCAAAACTTGCGAGTATGTCCTGTGGGTTAAGTTTCAGAGAACTGATTTTGTTGATGAAATGTGTTGAATCATTGATGTATGTTGTGCATTTTCTGATGTGGTTCTGTAGAAGATTGGCCAAGTATTTAACTAATTCATATGTCGGGGAACCAATGGCACTCATGATGGGTCGGAGTGGGACTGAGTCCTTGTGAATTTTAGGGAGTCCATATAGTCATGGTGGCTGTGCTTCTGACTTGCATAGTTTTTTGTGTGTATCGAGATGAAGTGAGAAATTCCTGGTCAGTTATTTTGATTAACTTCCCCGGTGGCATTGATTTTAAAGTATTCAGTTAATTTATTATTAATGTCTTCGACTATACTTTCTTTTTGTATAAGGATTTTATTCAGCATCCAGTTTGACCCTTTACCATCTGAGTGTTGTTTTCTAAAACATCCAGACACCCAAGCATGATCAGACAATGTAATGCTCCCTATATCGGCTTCCATAAATTGAGTCTTTATAGAGTGGGAAACTAAAATAAAATCAATGCATGTATAAATTGCATGAGTGTGTGAATCAAAAGTAAATTGCTTAACACCCGGACTCATTGTCCTCCAAAGATCTACCAGATTATAGGAATCTAACAGTTTAGCCAACTCTGATGTTACTTGAGTTTTCCTGCTCTTTGATTTCTGTTTAGATTTAAAAGTACGGTCCATAGTATTGTCAATAATACTGTTCAGATCACACCCAATTATCACTTCACCCTGCTTGAACTCTGCAAGTTTATCTAAAGCATCCTTCAGAAACACCATCTGGTCTACATTGGGCGCATAAATAGAGGCAATTGTTAGAGGTTGGTCATTTAAGAGCCCTCTGATGAACAGAAAGCGGCCTCTTGGGTCAGATTTTGTTTGGCAACATTGGAAGGGAAAGTTTTTTGAGAGGAGTATAGCCGTTCCTCTCGATTTAGAGGATCCTGCTGCGTGGAATTGCTGGGTAAACTACGCCATTTCAAAATACGCTGAGCTGGATTTTTCAGGTGGATTTCCTGTAGACATAAAATGTCTGGATGTTCCTTCGCCCAAAAGGAAGAAGCTTTATAAAGTTTGTGCTTATTGTTCAAATCCCTAGCATTCCAAGAACATATTTTAAAAGGATGTGCAATTGTGCTTCTATTCTTACATCAATTTACAAACTACTAGTAAGAGTATCTACAATTACTATACAACTAGCACCTATACTACCTATCTCTAACTATACTAAGACACTAACTAAAACCTACCCTAACGTAGTTCAGGGTACACTTCCTGGAACACAAAAGGTGGCTATATAATTCCACCCTGTCCAGAAGTAAGGCAATGCAAAAAGGGGGTTAAATACTCAATAGAGTCAAAACACAACATTCAGCAGCCGCTTCAACCTCCTAATAACAATTTCAAGAAATACCTGTTAATAAAAATAATATTATTAATATCCATGACTGATTAAGACCATCCATCTACAATATTTCAAAAATTGAGTCCTGACCACATTTTAAAAATAATTAAAGGACAGTAGTGTTACAACCATATGAGATAAGTGAATAAGCAGTCAATAGTCAGTGCAAACAGCATGAATTCAGGTATTGGAGAGGTGTTAGATTAAAATAATATCAGTATACATTCCCTGTAAATATTGCTGGCATGAAGCAAAGACAGTAAATCGGTTCTAAAGGAACAGGGACTCTTCAAGTGTTCAAGAGGGCTTGCTCTTCCTCCGGTGTGAGTTGGAGATTCAATGCACTGAGAAGAGCTTTGCCAGAGGGAATATCAGTTGCTTGATGCTGTTGGCCGTTCCTGAAAACTTGAATATCTGATGCAGGGCTCCAACGGAAACAAATGCCAGCTTTGAAAAGTTTAGTAGCGAAAACTTTGAGGCTCCTGCGTTTATCAAGGGTTTCCACCGACAAGTCCAACAAAACTTGGATTTTATCATCTTTAAACTGTAGTGACCCCCGAATTCTAGCCTCCCTGAGGACTCTGTCTCTGGTTTTAGGGTATAAAAACTGTACTAGAATGTCTCTGGGGCAGCTTCTCCTTGCAGTGGCCAGAGGGCCCATTCTGAAGGCTTTAACAATGATAGGCTGCTTACCGTCCTCCAATTCGAGTTCCGATGCCAGCCATTCTGAGACAAACTGCTCCATGTCTCTTCCTTGTTCCTCTCCCTCAGCCATCCCCCTCAGTTTCAAACTGAATTGGCGCCAACGATGCTCCAGGGCCGAGAGCTGGGCATTCGTTTGCTTTTTGGTGGCTCGGATAGTTTTCAGCTCTTCTTGGAGAGTGAGGGTTAGTTCAGCATTGTTTTCAGCTAGTGTAGAAGTGACACTTAAGTCCTTTTGTAATTCAGTGATCTGAGATTGTAAAGGTTGAATCAAAGCCGTTAACATCTCTGAAAAGGATTTTAGAAGGTCTTCTTTCATCTCCACAAGATCTTTTCTTGTAAGTGGGGCGTCTTCGTCCGTAGCTCTTGAAGCTGGCGTTGAGTTGCCGGTTGCCATGCTGGGCTCCCTTTGTTCTGGTAACTCTGCAGTTTTAGTTGCCGCTGTTCTTGTAAAGTAAGACTTCACTGAGGACTCCTGTAACTGATTTCTTTTCGATTTCCCTTTAGATGCTCCTCCCATACCTTTCAGTTGTATTAGTTATTTATAAATTTCTCAATCAGAATATATACATTAATTCTATTTGGTAGCAGCCCTCAAAAAATTAGAAGGAAGGCACTTCCTGCAGCTGCCAAATGTTTTGGTTTAGTCCACATTCAAAAATATTCTTGCACTCAAATAACTGAGTCAGGCGAGTTGTAAATGAAGTGATGTCACACTGCCAGGGAAAAAGAGTCACAGAACACTGCAGATACATGTGTGTTTCCAAAATGGATGCTGTCTAAACACTTGTAAGGCTTATATCACTTAAGTCAATATTCAAGTGCTGTCAAACCATAGGGTTTTCAAGGCAACAGACAAGAAGAGATGTAGGGATACTGAAATCCCTATGAGATACTCAAGCCACACATGGAGACCAAAATATATCTTGAGCTGTTTTTATTGTACTAATAGTCAGTCAATATCAAGGAAGTATTGGATTCATCTTTTTGCAAAATTATTTCTGGGAGATTATGCAAATTCTGATCCTCACCATAAGAGGGCCATCTGCACTGTCTCATCTCTTTCTTCTGCACAGGCTCTTTAGTCATGCCAGCAGATGTCAGTAGCTACCTTCAAAAGTTGCTTATTATTAATGGGAAAACCTAAAGGCGATAACTCTTGTTCTGCATTCATTTTTTTCTGATATCATTTCTGATCTTCGTATTCAGTCTGCGTTGGTGAGCCTGATTGGGCAGAAAGGTGGGATGAAAATGTTGGAATTGAGGAAATCAAGAAAAGTCTCTGCATAGACCTTTGAACAGTGCAGCAAGGCATAATTTTGAGAAAGTGTCAGCCACTCTGCCAGAGACAGCATTCTGCAACCATCTTCAAATGACTTTAGGAACTGAAGGAAAACTGCCTTTATCTTTCACGACAGCTCTATATTTACCCAAAAAGTGCACAACCTGGCGTTGCAGATTTTTACCATTATTTGTGATGTTTTGACACAGCAGGCCTGACAGTTTGCTGTTACCGTTTTTGTATACATCTGCAAACATGCATTTGCTCTTCACTGTTCTAGCTAACTTACGCATTTCAGTCTTGAGAAGAATAGTTTATGGCCCAATGGCTTTAGGCCCAGAATCAATCACAGAATTAGTGGGACACACAAACAAAATCATTTTCAGGATGCTCAGTGGAGTTTTACATTATGCCTTTAGATAAAACTAATTTGACAGCTTACATAAGTATGCCTATACAAGTGGGGGACCTGCAAGGACTTGTGGGGGCCTCCCCCCCACTAGTTCCTCTTTCCTTTCCTAGAATAGTCTTTTCCTGCCTCCTGCTTTCCTTCCCACAGACCCACCAACAACCTACCTTTTATTCCCCCCCCCCAGTCTTTAGCTATATTTATCTTTCTTGACTGCATTTATTCTCTGCCTTTCTCCACAATGGGGACTGAAAGCAGCTTCCAGCTTTCTCGTCTCCTCCAGTTTATCCTCACAACCTCCCTGTGAGGTAGGTTAGGCTGAGCCTCCCTAGCAGAGTGGGGATTCATACCTGGGCCTCTCAGTTCCTAGTCTGAAACTCTAACCACTGTACAACACCGGAATTTGTGGGATGGCTGAACAGTAGCAAGCAGCCAGGCTTGGCTGAGTCGTGCAGGTCCAGTTGCAGTTAGTAGCCTGGTGCTTGCTGATGTCTCTGGCTCCAACTCTTGTGTTTGCCTAGCAACAGAGGTCATTGTTAGTTAAAGTTATGGGTGCTGCCTGTATTGTTTGGAGGGGGTTAGTCCTCCAGTGTTTGTTTGTTGGTTTAAGATTTCAGGTTTTTGTGCAAACCTGGGGCATTTCTCAGGTTTGAAGTAAGATTTGTCTTGTCTGTCCATCACTCTAGTCTCTGGGTATAGGTATCCACAGATGGGGTCCTGTTGAAAATTAGATACATTGGTGATAAGACAGCTACATCCTAAAACCTTGAATCTCTCAAATCTGGGTTATAGTGATACTAACATCTTTTGGTGAGACTGTTTTAACTTTTCTGAAAAGGAAAAAAATTTAGAAAATGCATTTTATTTTTAAATGCAGGCTAGGTAGGAGAAAGGATAACATGCATGCAGTTTTATTTATATGCTAGCATTCTTTGTATAATTGTAATTCTTGTTTATTTAATCTGTTCAAGAATAACTGCAGTGATTTTTCAATACTACCTTACTAGACGACACTGAGTGATCATTCGCTGGGGTGCAAGGCTTTTACCAAGACCCGGAAATAATAAATATCTGGCTTCTCTTCAACCAGAAGACTGGTACCTATGCTAAATATCTTAACACAGCCTTGGAGTTGCTTTAAAACAGTCAGAGACTTTGGGTTTCCTTGCAGGGATGTAAAGTGGGGGGGGGGGAGTGGGATTCCTCAAGCCCCCCGCCCCAGATTTCCCAGCATGGACAATACCTTCTCTAGGCTATCAGGCCCTCTGTCAAAGAGCAGGGCTGGGTCTTTTTCCTCTCCATCACTTCTTCTCAGATAGCGTCTGAGACCCATCTGCCTTGTGTGCAAGCAGGCTAAACCAGTGAATGTTTGCCAGAGGGGTAGGCTGATGCTTCTTCCTCGGGAGACCTTAGAAGTCTCAGGGTCTGACTGTTGTGGAAAAGCAGGCTGGCATAGTGAATGTTTGAGAAAGTGACCAAAGTTGTCTCAGGGTCCAGTTTCAGTGGGAAACTGGCTAAAGATACGTAGTTTCTCACATTTACATTGTAGGAGCTCACATTTACATTGGGAGAATCCTGAGGTTGAAGAAAGGCCAGGGTTAACATCTGAAACTTAATGTCAATGTGCCCAGGAAAAGCTGTGTGTAATCCTTAAATAGTTTTAACCCCTATTAATTAAATCTCCTTATTTCTCCTGTCCATAGTAGTGAATAATCATTAACTGTTTTTCCCCGTTTCCCTGAGGTCTTGTATGTAAGAACTGCATTTAGATTGAACTACAGAGAACACTACTTCTGTTTAAACATTTAAAACTCTGCCCTTCACAGGGGCGATCCCAAAATTGCCCGCTTTTTCATTATTTAAGTACAACTATTAAAAGCCACAGGAAGTCTAAAGTGTATAAAGAGAGGCAAGGTGGCAACTGATTTGTGTGTCCCTTAACCCCAAAGGTAGAAACTGCTTTGCCAGGTTAAGTATTGGAGCTACAACATAAAACAAGACCTGCAACCATGAAAGCAAAAGGACAGGTATCATTGAACTGGTGGTTTGAAGCTGTTTGGGGATGCATCAGGACTAATAAACTGAATCCTTGCAAGACGGGTGCTACTGGTGCTACTGGTGGCTAGAAGAGCTGACCCAGGAACTGAGGTGTCCCCAGTTTTGGATGGGGTTGCACTCCACCTAAAGGAGCAGGTTTGCAGCTAGGGTGTGATGCTGGACCCTGGCCTCCTCCTGCAAAAGAAGGCGGCAGTGGTAGCTGCAGTCTTTCCTGATCAAAAGAGATCTTTCCCCCATGGTACTTGCCCCAGTAACATCTAGAGTAGATTAATGAGGCTGAAGTTGGTTCCTTATTCCCAGTTCCTTATTCATTCCTTATTCGGGTCTTATTCATGAATTCATCCATAAACAGTGAGGAGAGTTTGAAAGCTCTGAACCCCAAAATAAGATTTAGACCCCCAAAATTCATACAGCCCCATGTGTAGTGAACTCCCCCCTTCGAGGGGACATATGCTGTGTCCTGGTCCAAAGCATGGTTCTTGCGCCAGCTACTCCAAAGTGAGGCACCCCCAGGACAATCACACAGGCAGACACTGGGGCCAAGCTGTACCCCAAAACAATCTTTGGACCACCCCAAAGGACTCATCCCCATGCTCTGGGGACTGTCCCCTGCAAGATGACATACAGTGATGCCCGGTCCAAACACTGGATCCGGAGCCACAGGCTTCCATTTCAGGTGCACGCAAGAACCCCGTATTTCAAAAAAAGATTTGAATAAGGAACTGGTTTGACTGTTTGCCCACTACATCCTGGAATAAGGTTTGGACTGCCACATCTCCTACATCTCCATGTTCAGTGAACTCTCCCCTTCAAGGAGACATATGCTGTGTCCTGGTCCAAAGCATGGTTCTTGTGCCAGCTGCTCCAAAATGGGGTGCCCCCAGGGAAGTCACACAGGCAGATAGTGGGATCTGGCTGCACGCCAAAACAATCTTTGAAACACCCCAAATGAAACATCCCCACGCTTTGGAGACTGTCACCTGCAAGATGATATACAGTGATGCCCGGTCCAAACACTGGTTCTGGTGCTTCGAGCTTCTATTCAGAGTGCCTCCAAAGGCCTGTATTTCAAACAAGATTTGAATAAGGAAGTCTCTTCTGTACCCAAAATGACATTTAGACCTACACACTTCATACACCCGCATGTTCAGCGGACTTTCTCCATCGAGGGAACATATGCCGTGTACTGGTCCAAAGCACAGTTCTTGTGCCAGCTACTCCAAAGTGTGGTGCCCCTAGGACAATCACACAGGCAGACACTGGGGCCAAGCTGCACCCCAAAACAATCTTTTGAGCACCCCAACTGACATATCCCCATGCTCTGGAGACTGTTCCCTGCAAGATGACATACAGTGAAGCCCGGACAAACACTGGTTCTGATGCCACAAGCTTCTATTCGGAGTGCCTCCCAAAGGCATGTATTTCAAAAACGATTTGAATAAGGAGGTGCCCCCTGCACCCAAAATGAGATTTAGACCTACACACTTCATACACCCACGTGTTCACCGGACTCTCCCCTTCAAGGGAACATATGCCGTGTACTGGTCCAAAGTGCGGCTCTTGTGCCAGCTGCTCCAAAGATGCGGTGCCCCAGGAAAATCACCACAGGCAGACACTGGGGCCAAGCTGCACCCCAAAGCAATCTTTGGACCACCCCAACTGATACATCCCCACGATCTGGAGACTGTCCCCTGCAAGATGACATACAGTGATGCCCGGTCCAAACACTGGTTCCAGCGCCATGACCTTTTCCAGTGCAAAGACAGCCCCCCAATCTCAAACTAATCACCTTCAATAATACAGCGTTTAATTTAAACATGTAAACTGGTATCAGAGCCTGCAACACACCCTGATGCCAACTTTGCTGCCGCATACACCCAGACAACACAGTCACTAGACCTAACAATATCAACTATGCCATCTTAGGCTTATTCACCTGCTCATCTTCTAACAGTGTATTTGTCATCAAATGTCAACAATGTCCTTCAGTTCTCTATGTAAGAGAAACAGGTCAAACCCTACACCAAAGGATAAATAGACACAAATCTGACCTCAAGAATCACAAAACAGAGAAACCTGTAGGAGAACATTTCAACCTCCCAGGGCACTCCATGGGAGACCTCAGAGTCGCTGTTTCATGTCAAAGGAATTTCAGAAACCGACTGGAATGGGAGATTGCAGAATTGCAAGTTATTGCAGCACTCAGGACAATGGAACTCCCAAGGTTTGACAGAGATATCGGCTGCTTATCACACCACACAAGCCAATTCATTGTGTTCATACTGATACCCAGAAATTACAGTTTGTTGGTCTTATAGAGGCCACTGGACTCAAACTTTGTTCTCAAATCTGTTGTTCACTCATAGGGTGCGTTCAGACGGGGCATTTCAGCCGGCATAAGCTGTTCCGGTTGGAACCGTTGCAGTTTATGCCGGCTGAAACGCGATCACACTTACCTCCTGTCTGCAGAGCCCATTGCTGTTCACACACAGCGGGCGTTGGCGGTTTGTTGTTGTTGTTTTTAACTTAATTTGCGCATCCCGGGTCCACAGAATGGCGATCTTCGCGCATGCACAAAACACCCCGTCCAGAAAAGCATGCCCTGAAGAGAGGACTTACCTTTAAAGAGCAAACTGGCCTCCCTGAGGTCCCAGACTCCTCTAAAACTTTTAACTAAGGACCTTTTCTTTTCTTTTTTAAACAAACACTGGGGCAAAGCTTCGCCCAAGAGCATATCGCCGACCTAAAAAAAAATGGCGGGGGAAAATCAGAAGCTTCGGGCTTCCGAATGGAAGTAGCTCTACAACAGTGGAGAGCGATCAGACGGGGGGGGGGGTAAAGCGATTACAACCGTTGTACTCAGGATACCACCACTTGGGGACCTAGTGGCAGAATACAATGGTGTAAAGCTCTTTGCAACGGTTAGGGACGGACGGCAGATGTTCGCTGTGTGAACGCCAGTAAGTACACGGATTCCAACCGGCACCTATACCGTTGTAAATGCCCCATCTGAACGCACCCATAGAATAATAGAATCATGGAGTTGGAGGGGATCTCCAGGGTCATCAAGTCCAACCCCCTGCACAATGCAGGACATTCACCAATTACCCCCCCCCCCCCCCTGTGACTGCTATTGCACGCCCAGAAGATGACAAAAAACCTCGAAGATCACTAGCCAAACTGGCCTGGAGGAAAAAAAAAAATCCTTACCCCAAAGTGGCGATCAGCATTTCCCTGGGTGTATAAGAAAGGGTCTTATTATCTGTATGCCAAGATGCTGCTATTTATATGTCCTACTACATGTGTTATTTCAATCTTAGCTACATTTTTTTGCTTGGTTAGGTATGCCTATAGACTCTATTCAGCCCTTCCTGCCAATTAAACACACACACACCCACTTGCATGTAATATTTGAGGCAATCTGTTTCAATGTCTGTAAAGAAGTGTGCACACGCTAAGTCTCTGTTCTCACATGTGCACAGTTTGTTCAGTTTGGTACAGCACTTCTGCGGTGGCTCAAGTGGTTAAGACGTTGAACTGCAGGCTGTGGAAGACCCAGGGTGGAGCAGGAGTGTTCTAGAACTGGGATGACAGGCCACGGAGTGGGATGACAGGCCACGGAGTGGGATGACAGGCCACGGAGTGCAATGACAGCCCCAGGGTGCCGCAGAAGTGTTCTGGAACTGTCATTCCACTCCGTGGCCTGTCATCCCAGTTGCAGAACACTCCTGGTACACCCTGGGGCCGTCATTCCACACCGTGGCCTGTCATCCCAGTTCCAGAACACTCCTGCTCCACCCTGGGGCTGTCATTCCACTCAGTGGCCTGTCATCCCAGTGCCTGAACACTCCCGCTCCACCCTGGGGCTGCCATTCCACTCAGTGGCCTGTCATCCCAGTGCCTGAACACTCCCGCTCCACCCTGAGGCTGTCATTCCACTCCGTGGCCTGTCATCCCAGTCCCTGATCACTCCTGCTCCACCCTGGGGTTGTCATTCCACTCCGTGCCTGTCATCCCTGTTCCTGAACACTCCTGCTCCACCCTGGGGCCGTCATTCCACTCTTGGTCCTGTTATCCCAGTTCCAGAACACTCCTGGTACACCCTGGGGCCGTCATTCCACTGTTGGCCCTCTAATCCCTGTTCCAGAACACTTCTGCTGCATCCTGGGCCTGTCATTCCACTCCGTGGCCTGTCATTCCAGTTTCAGAACACTCCTGATCCACCCTGGGGCTGTCATTCCACTTCATGGCCTGTCATCCCAGTTCTAAAACACTCCTGCTCCACCCTGGGACTGTCATTCCACTCTTGGCCCTGTCATCCCAGTTACAGAACACTCCTGCTGCACCCTGGGCCTGTCATTCCACTCCGTGGCCTGTCATCCTAGTTCCTGAACACTCCTGTTCCACCCTGGGGTCGTCATTCCACTCCGTGGCCTGTCATCCCAGTTCCAGAACACTCCTGCTGCACCCTGGGGCCGTCATTCCACTCTTGGCCCTGTCATTCGAGTTCTAGAACA